>NW_027423207.1:0-144163 GCF_048934315.1 Petromyzon marinus
CACACTGCATACACACAGTACACACACACTGCATACACACAGTACACACACACACTGCACGCACACAGTACACATACACAGTACGCACACACAGTACACACACACACTGCATACACACAGTACACACACACACTGCACACACAGTACACACACACACTGCACGCACACAGTACACACACACACTGCACACACACAGTACACACACACTGCACGCACACACTGCATACACAGTACACACACACTGCACACACACACTGCACACACACTGCACACACAGTACACACACACACTGCATACACACAGTACACACACACACTGCACACACAGTACACACACACTGCACACAGTGACACAAACACACAGTGACACACACACACTGCACACACACACTGCACACACACACTGCACACACACTGCATACACAGTACACACACACACTGCACACACACACTGCATACACACACACTGCATACACAGTACACACACTGCACACACACACACTGCATACACAGTACACACACACACAGTACACACACACTGCATACACAGTACACACTGCATACACAGTACACACACACACAGTACACACACACACACAGCACACACACAGTACACACACACACACAGTACACACACACACAGTACACACACACACAGTACACACACTACATACACAGTACACACACACAGTACACAGTACACACACTGCATACACAGTACACACAGCACACACACACACTGCATACACAGTACACACACAGTACACACACTACACACACAGTACACACACACACACTGCATACACAGTACACACACACAGTACACACACACACTGCACACACAGTACACACTGCACACAGCGAACGGTGGCCAAACATTTTAATGAAAATACCGAAGGAGCATGTTGGACAAACAATAACAAAACAGTTAGAAAAATACACACACACAGGCACACACAGACACACAGGCACACACACACAGGCACACACAGACACACAGGCACACACACACAGGCACACACACACAGACACACACAGACACACAGGCACACACAGACACACAGGCACACACACACAGGCACACAGAGACACACAGGCACACACAGACACACAGGCACACACACACACAAGGCACACACACACAGGCACACAGAGACACACAGACCTACAGACACACACACACAGACACACACACAGGCACACACGCCACAGGCACACACAGACACACAGAGACACACACACACGCAGACACACACGCAGACACACACAGGCACACACAGACCTACAGACACACACACAGACACACACACAGGCACACACGCCACAGGCACACACAGACACACACACAGACACACACAGGCACACACACGGGCACACAGACACACAGACCTACAACAACAACCGCCATTCGCCACTAAGTGGCGGTGACGTCACCACGACGCTTGTGCCAGGCTATGTGCACCGTGAGGCCACGTGAAGTGTCGAACGCCCGCTGGCAGGAGGTCACTGGGCAGACCCAGGTGCCACGGGTCGACTGACTGACACACACACACTGACACACACACACAGACACACACAAACCTACAGGCACACACACAGGCACACACACACACAGACACACACACAGACCTACAGACACACAGACAGACACACACACAGACACACACACAGACCTACAGACACACACAGACACACACACAGACCTACAGACACACACACACAGACACACACACACAGACCTACAGACACACACAACCAATCAGGTCACTGCACACATTCACACAGCTCCATTCATACTGCGCGCTTCTCGACACCCGCACCACGACCAACACGAGTGGCAAGCGCGGTGTACATACGTGTGTACATGTGTGTACACGTATGTGTGTGTGTACATGTGTGTACACGTATGTGTGTGTACACGTGTGTGTACATGTGTGTGTACGTGTACGTGTGTGCGCGTATGTTAAACTATGGGTCTCTGTGTGGGGAGTCTATGGGTCTGTGTGACGAGTCTATGGGTATCTGTGTGGTGAGTCTATGGGTCTCTGTGTGGTGAGTCTATGGGTCTCTGTGTGGTGAGTCTATGGGTCTCTGTGTGGTGAGTCTATGGGTCTCTGTGTGGTGAGTCTGTGGGTCTCTGTGTGGTGAGTCTGTGGGTCTCTGTGTGGTGAGTCTGTGGGTCTCTGTGTGGTGAGTCTATGGGTCTCTGTGTGGTGAGTCTATGGGTATGTGTGGTGAGTCTATGGGTATGTGTGGTGAGTCTATGGGTATGTGTGGTGAGTCTATGGGTATGTGTGGCGAGTCTATGGGTCTCTGTGTGATGAGTCTATGGGTCTCTGTGTGAAGAGTCTATGGGTTTCTGTGTGGTGAGTCTGTGGTGAGTTTGTGCGTCTGTGTGGTGAGTCTGTGGGTCTGTGTGGTGAGTCTATGGGTCTCTGTGTGAAGAGTCTATGGGTCTCTGTGTGAAGAGTCTATTGGTTCCTATGTAGTGAGTCTATGGGTCTCTGTGTGGTAAGTCTGTGGGTCTCTGTGTGGTGAGTCTGTGAGTCTCTGCGTGGTGAGTCTATGGGTCTCTGCGTGGTGAGTCTGTGGGTCTCTGCGTGGTGAGTCTGTGGGTCTCTGTGTGGTGAGTCTATGGGTCTCTGTGTGGTGAGTCTGTGGGTCTCTGTGTGGTGAGTCTATGGGTCTCTGTGTGGTGAGTCTATGGGTCTCTGTGATTAATCTATGGGTCTGTGTGAAGAGTCTATGGGTCTCTGTGATTAATCTATGGGTCTGTGTGAAGAGTCTATGGGTCTGTGTGGCGAGTCTATGGGTCTGTGGCGAGTCTATGGGTCTGTGTGTGGTGAGTCTATGGGTCTGTGTGTGGTGAGTCTATGGGTCTCTGTGTGGTGAGTCTATGGGTATGTGTGGTGAGTCTATGGGTCTCTGTGTGGTGAGTCTATGGGTATGTGTGGTGAGTCTGTGGGTCTCTGTGATTAATCTATGGGTCTCTGTGTGGTGAGTCTATGGGTCTCTGACTCTGTGTGAAGAGTCTATGGGTCTCTGTGATTAATCTATGGGTCTCTGTGTGGTGAGTCTATGGGTCTCTGACTGTGTGAAGAGTCTATGGGTCTCTGTGATTAATCTATGGGTCTCTGTGTGGTGAGTCTATGGGTCTCTGACTCTGTGTGAAGAGTCTATGGGTCTCTGTGATTAATCTATGGGTCTCTGTGTGGTGAGTCTATGGGTCTCTGACTCTGTGTGAAGAGTCTATGGGTCTCTGTGATTAATCTATGGGTCTCTGTGTGGTGAGTCTATGGGTCTCTGACTCTGTGTGAAGAGTCTATGGGTCTCTGTGATTAATCTATGGGTCACTGTGTGGTGAGTCTATGGGTCTCTGACTCTGTGTGAAGAGTCTATGGGTCTCTGTGATTAATCTATGGGTCTCTGTGTGGTGAGTCTATGGGTCTCTGACTCTGTGTGAAGAGTCTATAGGTCTCTGTGTTAGTGAGTCTATGGGTCTCTGTGATTAATCTATGGGTCTCTGTGTGGTGAGTCTATGGGTCTCTGACTCTGTGTGAAGAGTCTATGGGTCTCTGTGATTAATCTATGGGCCTCTGTGTGGTGAGTCTATGGGTCTCTGACTCTGTGTGAAGAGTCTATGGGTCTCTGTGATTGATCTATGGGTCTCTGTGTTAGTGAGTCTATGGGTCTCTGTGATTAATCTATGGGTCTCTGTGTGGTGAGTCTATGGGTCTCTATGTTCTAAGCCGAACTTCTTTCGCACACCACGTAGCCAGCCGCGCTAATCGGAGGCACGCGGCCGGCGGCGGAAGTAAAACAAACGGACACACAGAAAGCACTTTCTGAGCAAACGACTTTGTCAATCTGGATCACGAGCAAATGCATCACCGCTCCAAGCGGCTTCCCGACATCGGAAGGAAGAGCGTTCCAGACGGCCGCAGAAGCGCATCCGAAAGCGCCGACGTGACGATGCGGTGAGACCGCCGTTCCTGTTCGATGGGCACCCAGAAGCCGAAGCCGTTGCCGACGTGAGGACGGCCGGACTTTGCGTGACGATAGCCGCTAGCTACCTTGCGTGTACACGCGTACGTTCAAACGCCTCCCGTGTTACGTACGTACAGGGACTTTACAGACTCTCAGAGGTAGGGACAAACCCTGTCCCGCACGTCCAGTTGCTGTCCCGGACCGAGAGTCGTATGTTTAGCAGCTGCGGAATAGATAGAGGTGGGTGGTGGTGGCATCTACACCTGCAGAACGTGAAGAACCGGTGGCGTCTACATCTGTTGAACGTGAAGAACCAGTGGCATCTACATGTGCAGAACGTGAAGAACCAGTGGCATCTACATCTACAGAACGTTAAGAACCAGTGGCGTCTACATCTACAGAACGTGAAGAACCAGTGGCATCTACATCTACAGAATGTGAAGAACCAGTGGCATCTACATCTGCAGAATGTGAAGAACCAGTGGCATCTACATTTACAGAATGTGAAGAACCAGTGGCATCTACATGTGCAGAACGTGAAGAACCAGTGGCATCTTCATGTGCAGAACATGAAGAACCAGTGGCATCTACATCTACATAACGTGAAGAACCAGTGGCTTCTACATAACGTGAAGAACCAGTGGCATCTTCATGTGCAGAACGTGAAGAACCAGTGGCATCTTCATGTGCAGAACATGAAGAACCAGTGGTATCTACATCTGCAGAACGTGAAGAACCAGTGGCATCTTCATGTGCAGAACGTGAAGAACCAGTGGCATCTACATCTGCAGAACGTTAAGAACTAGTGGCGTCTACATCTACAGAACGTGAAGAACCAGTGGCATCTACATCTACAGAATGTGAAGAACCAGTGGCATCTACATGTGCAGAACGTGAACAACCAGTGGCATCTACATCTGCAGAACGTAAAGAACCAGTGGCATCTACATCTACAGAATGTGAAGAACCAGTGGCATCTACATCTACAGAACGTGAAGAACCAGTGGCATCTACATCTACAGAATGTGAAGAACCAGTGGCGTCTACATCTACAGAACGTGAAGAACCAGTGGCATCTACATCTACAGAACGTGAAGAACCAGTAGCATCTACATCTGCAGAACGTGAAGAACCAGTGGCATCTACATCTAAAGAATGTGAAGAACCAGTGGCATCTACATCTACAGAACGTTAACAACCAGTGGCGTCTACATCTGCAGAACGTGAAGAACCAGTGGCATCTACATCTACAGAACGTTAACAACCAGTGGCATCAACATCTGCAGAACGTGAAGAACCAGTGGCGTCTACATCTGCAGAACGTGAAGAACCAGTGGCATCTACATAACGTGAAGAACCAGTGACATCAACAGCTACAGAACGTGAAAACCAGTGGCATCTACATCTGCAGAACGTTAAGAACCAGTGGCATCTACAGAACGTTAAGAACCAGTGGCATCTACATGTGCAGAACGTGAAGAACCAGTGGCATCTACATCTGCAGAACGTAAAGAACCAGTAGCATCTACATGTGCAGAACGTGAAGAACCAGTGGCATCTACATCTACAGAATGTGAAGAACCAGTGGCATCTACATCTGCAGAACGTGAAGAACCAGTGGCGTCTACATCTGCAGAACGTGAAGAACCAGTGGCATCTACATCTACAGAACGTGAAGAACCAGTGGCATCTACATCTACAGAACGTGAAGAACCAGTGGCATCTACATCTACAGAATGTGAAGAACCAGTGGCATCTACATCTGCAGAACGTGAAGAAGCGGTGGCATCTACATCTGCAGAACATGAAGAACCAGTGGCGTCTACATCTGCAGAACGTGAAGAACCAGTGGCATCTACATCTACAGAACGTTAAGAACCAGTGGCATCTACATCTACAGAACGTGAAGAACCAGTGGCATCTACATCTACAGAATGTGAAGAACCAGTGGCATCTACATCTGCAGAATGTGAAGAACCAGTGGCATCTACATTTACAGAATGTGAAGAACCAGTGGCATCTACATGTGCAGAACGTGAAGAACCAGTGGCATCTTCATGTGCAGAACATGAAGAACCAGTGGCATCTACATCTACATAACGTGAAGAACCAGTGGCTTCTACATAACGTGAAGAACCAGTGGCATCTTCATGTGCAGAACGTGAAGAACCAGTGGCATCTACATCTGCAGAACGTTAAGAACCAGTGGCATCTACATCTACAGAACATGAAGTGACATCTACATCTACAGAACATGAAGAACCAGTGACATCTACATGTGCAGAACGTGAAGAACCTGTGGCATCTACATCTACAGAACGTTAAGAACCAGTGGCATCTACATCTACAGAACATGAAGTGACATCTACATCTACAGAACATGAAGAACCAGTGGCATCTTCATGTGCAGAACGTGAAGAACCAGTGGCATCTACATCTGCAGAACGTTAAGAACCAGTGGCATCTACATCTACAGAACGTGAAGAACCAGTGGCATCTACATCTAAAGAATGTGAAGAACCAGTGGCATCTACATCTACAGAATGTGAAGAACCAGTGGCGTCTACATCTACAGAACGTGAAGAACCAGTGGCATCTACATCTGCAGAACGTGAAGAACCAGTGACATCTACATCTGCAGAACGTTAAGAACCAGTGGCATTTACATCTACAGAATGTGAAGAACCAGTGGCGTCTACATCTGCAGAACGTTAAGAACCAGTGGCATCTACATCTACAGAACATGAAGTGGCATCTACATCTACAGAACATGAAGAACCAGTGGCATCTGCACAACGTGAAGAACCTGTGGCATCTACATCTGCAGAACGTGAAGAACCAGTGGCATCTACATCTGCACAACATGAAGACCCAGTGGCGTCTACATCTGCAGGAGATGATACGACTTTCAAAACCATTCCCCACGTGCTCAGTGTGTGCACGCCGTACGACGCCGTTTGGAATCTCCCATCTCCAGCGATGACGTTTGGGACTCAACGAACGAAATCGACTTTTGAAACGCGGACCCTCTGGAGCCCAACCCAGTCCCCGGTAAGCGGAGGAGTCCCTGCGTGCTGAACTCCTTTCGCGTGCACGCAGCCCCAACGGGGGGAACTTCTGTCGAAACCGCGCGAGGCAAAAAAAAACCGCACTCATAACCCGGAGGTCGCGGGCAGGCATCAGGCCGGGGACTTCCATCTTGCCTGCCGCTTTTACCGGTCCAGCAGCGCTTCGGATGCCCCCTTTCCCTCCTGCTGCTGCTGCTGCTGGTGCTGCTGGTGCTGCTGCTGCTGCTGCTGCTGCTGGTGCTGAGTAGCGTTGGCGTTCGCCGGCACCGGCGGCGGCGGCGGCGGAGGCAGCGGTAGCGCCGTCGATTCGGGCGCGGCGCCGGCGGCCGGTGCCGGTGCCGCCGCCGCCGCCGACGTAGCCCCGGCGCCGGTAGCAGCGGTGCCGGCGGACGACGACGAGGAGGAGGAGGAGGAGGAGGACGAGGTGGTGGAGGACGAGGAGGAGGAGGAGGAGGAGGGGGCGAGGAGGGAGTGCCTCGTTCGCAGCTGGGACTCCGCTATGTCTGCGAGCGCCGCCTGGACACGAGTCAGCAGCGCCTCGCCTCGCCCCACCACCTCCACCAGCAGGGCGGCGGCGTCCACGTTCTCCTCCTCCAGGCGGCGCAGGCTCGCCGCCTGGCACGCGGAGATTGGGAGATGTGGCGGGGGGGGGGGGGGGGGCAGGGGAGATGGAGAGTGAGTTAGAGAGAGATGGAGAGAGAGAGACGGAGAGACAGAGAGAGTGAGAGAGTGTGTGAGAGTGAGTGTGAGACAGAGAGAGACAGAGTGAGAGAGTGAGAGACAGAGAGAGTGAGAGTGTGTGAGAGGGTGTGAGAGACAGAGAGAGTGAGAGAGTGAGAGACAGAGTGAGAGAGTGTGAGAGAGAGAGTGAGAGACAGAGAGACAGAGTGAGAGAGTGAGAGATAGAGAGACAGAGAGAGTGAGAGACAGAGAGAGTGAGAGACAGAGAGAGTGAGAGACAGAGAGCCAGAGAGAGTGAGAGGGAGACAGAGAGAGTGAGAGCGTGAGAGACAGAGTGAGAGAGTGAGAAACAGAGAGGGTGAGAGACAGAGAGAGAGACAGAGAGAGTGAGAGAGTAGGAGACAGAGACAGAGAGAGACAGAGAGAGTGAGAGACAGAGAGAGACAGAGTGAGAGACAGAGAGAGTGAGAGACAGAGAGAGTGAGAGACAGAGTGAGAGACAGAGAGAGTGAGAGACAGAGAGAGTGAGAGACAGAGAGAGAGAGTGTGAGAGACAGAGAGACAGAGAGAGAGACAGAGAGAGTGAGAGAGAGAGACAGACAGAGAGAGTGAGAGAGAGAGTGAGAGACAGAGAGAGAGAGACAGAGAGAGAGAGAGTGAGAGACAGAGAGACAGAGAGAGAGAGAGAGACAGACAGAGAGAGTGAGAGAGAGAGTGAGAGACAGAGAGAGAGAGACAGAGAGAGAGAGAGTGAGAGACAGAGAGACAGAGAGAGAGAGAGTGAGAGACAGAGAGACAGAGAGTGAGAGTGTGAGGGAGTGAGAGACAGAGAGACAGAGAGAGTGAGAGAGAGAGAGAGACAGAGAGAGTGAGAGAGAGAGAGTGAGAGACAGAGAGAGAGAGAGACAGAGAGAGTGAGAGACAGAGAGACAGAGACAGAGAGACAGAGACAGTGAGAGAGTGAGAGAGTGAGAGAGTGAGAGAGAGACAGACAGAGAGACAGAGAGAGTGAGAGAGACAGAGTGAGAGACAGAGAGAGTGAGAGAGTGAGAGACAGAGAGACTGAGAGAGTGAGAGAGTGAGAGACAGAGAGACAGAGAGAGTGAGAGACAGAGAGACAGAGAGAGTGAGAGAGTGAGAGACAGAGAGAGAGAGAGACAGAGAGTGAGAGAGACAGACAGAGAGACAGAGAGAGTGAGAGGGACAGAGAGAGTGAGAGACAGAGAGAGTGAGAGAGACAGAGAGACAGAGAGAGAGACAGAGAGAGTGAGAGAGAGAGAGAGAGACAGAGAGAGTGAGAGAGAGAGTGAGAGACAGAGAGAGTGAGAGAGAGAGTGAGAGACAGAGAGAGTGAGAGAGAGAGAGAGAGACAGAGAGAGTGAGAGAGAGAGTGAGAGACAGAGAGAGTGAGAGAGAGAGTGAGAGACAGAGAGAGAGAGACAGAGAGAGAGAGAGAGAGTGAGAGACAGAGAGACAGAGAGAGTGAGAGTGTGAGGGAGTGAGAGACAGAGAGACAGAGAGAGTGAGAGAGAGAGAGAGACAGAGAGAGTGAGAGAGAGAGTGAGAGACAGAGAGAGAGAGAGACAGAGAGAGTGAGAGACAGAGAGACAGAGAGAGAGAGAGACAGAGAGTGAGAGAGACAGAGAGAGAGACAGAGAGAGTGAGAGGGACAGAGAGAGTGAGAGACAGAGAGAGTGAGAGACAGAGAGGGGTGGGGGGGTGGAATCACGAATTTCTGAACCGGTCCTGGGCCTCGCCTCCCCCCTAGGTCGACTCAGCCTCAAATGAGTACCTGGTGTAGCGGTGTGAACATCGACACAGGGGGGAGATAAAGGCGGCCGGGCGTGGTGCTGGCCACCCACCCCCCTCGTGCACCACAGTGCCGGTAGCCTTCACAGGTGCTGCTTCTAGCTAACAGCGTGGTGTTGTGTGATTGAGCATGAATGAGTCAGTGTACACGTGTGGGAGATTCTGAATGAGCGTGTGTGTGGCTAACCACAGCGGGGATATTGAAGGGATCCCAAACCAGACCCGCCCACCGACCCGGCCACCCATCCACCCACCCACCCACCCAACCACCCACCCACCCACCCAACCACCCACCCACCCAACCATCCACCCAACCATCCACCCAACCATCCACCCACCCACCCACCCATCCCACACCCACCCATCCACCCACCCACCCATCCACCCACCCATCCACCCACCCACCCACCCAACCACCCACCCAACCACCCACCCAACCATCCACCCAACCACCCACCCACCCATCCACCCACCGTTGTTGTTGTTGTTAGTAGGTGGTGCAGGGCGTTATTGTTGTTAGTAGGTGGTGCAGGGCGTTGTTGTTGTTGTTAGTAGGTGGTGCAGGGCGTTGTTGTTGTTTGTAGGTGGTGCAACGCGTTGTTGTTGTTGTTGTTAGTAGGTGGTGCAGGGCGTTGTTGTTGTTGTTGTTGTTAGTAGGTGGTGCAGGGCGTTGTTGTTGTTGTTTGTAGGTGGTGCAGGGTGTTGTTGTCGTTGTTAGTAGGTGATGCAGGGTGTTGTTGTTGTTGTTAGTAGGTGATGCAGGGTGTTGTTGTTGTTAGTAGGTGGTGCAGGGCGTTGTTGTTGTTGTAAGTAGGTGATGCAGGGTGTTGTTGTTGTTAGTAGGTGGTGCAGGGCGTTGTTGTTGTTGTAAGTAGGTGGTGCAGGGTGTTGTTGTTGTTGTTAGTAGGTGGTGCAGGGCGTTGTTTGTCCAGGGTGTTGTTGTTGTTGTTTGTAGGTGGTGCAGGGCGTTGTTGTTGATGTTAGTAGGTGGTGCAGGGTGTTGTTGTTGTTGTTAGTAGGTGGTGCAGGGCGTTGTTGTTGTTTGTAGGTGGTGCAGGGTGTTGTTGTCGTTGTTAGTAGGTGGTGCAGGGTGTTGTTGTTGTTCGTAGGTGGTGCAGGGCGTTGTTGTTGTTAGTAGGTGGTGCAGGGCGTTGTTGTTGTTTGTAGGTGGTGCAGGGTGCTACCTGTAGGGCGGCGGTCGACTCCTCGCTCGGCAGGGAGTCGATGAGGACATCAATATCCTTGGCAGTGCGTGCGATCAGCGTCGCAAACAGCTGGGAGTACTCTACACGCAGAGATACACACGCAGATACACACACACAGATACATAGACACACATACACAGAGATACACACAGAGACACACACACAGAGACACAGAGAGACACACACAGAGACACACACACAGAGACACACGCAGAGATACACGCAGAGACACACGCAGAGATACATAGACATACACACGCAGAGATACACACACAGAGATAGATAAAGAGATACACGCAGAGATACACACAGATACACACACAGAGATACATAGACATACACACACAGAGATACACACACAGAGATACATAAAGAGATACACACACAGAGACACACACACACAGATACATAGACATACACACACAGAGATACACACACAGAGATACACACAGAGACACACACACACAGATACATAGACATACACACACAGAGATACACACACAGAGATACACACACAGAGACACACACAGAGATAAATAAAGAGATACATAGAGATACACACACAGAGATACACACACAGAGATACACACAGAGACACACACACACAGAAACATAGACATACACACACAGAGATACACACACAGAGATACACACACAGAGACACACACAGAGATAAATAAAGAGATACATAGAGATACACACACAGAGATACACACACAGAGATACATAAAGAGACACACACAGATACACACACGGAGATACACACACAGACACACACAGAGATACATAGAGATACACACACACAGATACACACACACAGAGATACATAAAGAGGTACACACGCAGAGATACACACACAGACACACACACAGATACACACACACAGATACACACACAGAGATACATAAAGAGATACACACACAGAGACACACACAGAGATACATAGAGATACACACAGAGATACATACACAGAGATACACACAGAGATACACGCAGAGATACACACAGAGATACACACACAAAGATACACGCAGAGATACACACAGAGATACATAAAGAGATACACACAGAGATACACACGCAGAGATATACACACAGAGACATACACACAGAGATACAAACACACAGACACACACACAGAGATACACAGAGACACACAGAGACATACACACAGAGATACACAGATACACACACAGAGATACACACACAGAGACACACACACAGAGATACATAAAGAGATACACACACAGAGATACATAGACATACACACAGAGATACACACGCAGAGATACACACAGAGATACATAAAGAGATACACACACAGAGATACACACGCAGAGATACACACACAGATACACACACAGAGACACACACACAGAGACACACACACAGAGACACACACACAGATACATAGACATACACACACAGAGATACACACACAGAGATACATAAAGAGATACACACACAGATACACACACAGAGATACACACGCAGAGATATACACACAGAGATACACACAGAGATACAGACACACACACAGAGACACACACAGAGATACACACAGAGATACACACAGAGATACACACACAGAGACACACACACAGAAACACACACAGAGACACACACAGAGACACACACAGAGATACACACACAGAGACACAGAGATACATAAAGAGAGACACACACACAGAGATACACACAGAGATACACACGCAGAGATACACACGCAGAGATATACACGCAGAGATATACACGCAGAGATACACACACAGAGATACAAACAGAGATACACAGAGACACACACAGAGACACACACACAGAGACACGCACACAGAGACGCACACAGAGACACACACACAGAGACACACACAGAGACACACACAGGCACACACACAGACACACACACAGACCTACAGACACACACACAGACACACACAGACAGACACACACACAGACACACACACAGACCTACAGACACACACAGACACACACACAGACCTACAGACACACACACACAGACACACACACAGACACACACACACAGACCTACAGACACACACAACCAATCAGGTGACTGCACACATTCACACAGCTCCATTCATACTGCGCGCTTCCCGACACCCGCACCACGACCAACACGAGTGGCAAGCGCGGTGTACATACGTGTGTACATGTGTGTACACGTATGTGTGTGTGTACATGTGTGTACACGTATGTGTGTGTACACGTGTGTGTACATGTGTGTACACGTATGTGTGTGTACGTGTGTGTACGTGTACGTGTGTGCGCGTATGTTAACCTATGGGTCTCTGTGTGGGGAGTCTATGGGTCTGTGTGACGAGTCTATGGGTATCTGTGTGACGAGTCTATGGGTCTCTGTGTGGTGAGTCTATGGGTCTCTGTGTGGTGAGTCTATGGGTCTCTGTGTGGTGAGTCTATGGGTCTCTGTGTGGTGAGTCTGTGGGTCTCTGTGTGGTGAGTCTGTGGGTCTCTGTGTGGTGAGTCTGTGGGTCTCTGTGTGGTGAGTCTGTGGGTCTCTGTGTGGTGAGTCTATGGGTCTCTGTGTGGTGAGTCTATGGGTATGTGTGGTGAGTCTATGGGTATGTGTGGTGAGTCTATGGGTATGTGTGGTGAGTCTATGGGTATGTGTGGCGAGTCTATGGGTCTCTGTGTGATGAGTCTATGGGTCTCTGTGTGAAGAGTCTATGGGTTTCTGTGTGGTGAGTCTGTGGTGAGTTTGTGCGTCTGTGTGGTGAGTCTGTGGGTCTGTGTGGTGAGTCTATGGGTCTCTGTGTGAAGAGTCTATGGGTCTCTGTGTGAAGAGTCTATTGGTCTCTATGTAGTGAGTCTATGGGTCTCTGTGTGGTAAGTCTGTGGGTCTCTGTGTGGTGAGTCTGTGAGTCTCTGCGTGGTGAGTCTATGGGTCTCTGCGTGGTGAGTCTGTGGGTCTCTGCGTGGTGAGTCTGTGGGTCTCTGCGTGGTGAGTCTATGGGTCTCTGCGTGGTGAGTCTGTGGGTCTCTGTGTGGTGAGTCTATGGGTCTCTGTGTGGTGAGTCTATGGGTCTCTGTGATTAATCTATGGGTCTGTGTGAAGAGTCTATGGGTCTCTGTGATTAATCTATGGGTCTGTGTGAAGAGTCTATGGGTCTGTGTGGCGAGTCTATGGGTCTGTGGCGAGTCTATGGGTCTGTGTGTGGTGAGTCTATGGGTCTGTGTGTGGTGAGTCTATGGGTCTCTGTGTGGTGAGTCTATGGGTATGTGTGGTGAGTCTATGGGTCTCTGTGTGGTGAGTCTATGGGTATGTGTGGTGAGTCTGTGGGTCTCTGTGATTAATCTATGGGTCTCTGTGTGGTGAGTCTATGGGTCTCTGACTCTGTGTGAAGAGTCTATGGGTCTCTGTGATTAATCTATGGGTCTCTGTGTGGTGAGTCTATGGGTCTCTGACTGTGTGAAGAGTCTATGGGTCTCTGTGATTAATCTATGGGTCTCTGTGTGGTGAGTCTATGGGTCTCTGACTCTGTGTGAAGAGTTTATGGGTCTCTGTGATTAATCTATGGGTCTCTGTGTGGTGAGTCTATGGGTCTCTGACTCTGTGTGAAGAGTCTATGGGTCTCTGTGATTAATCTATGGGTCTCTGTGTGGTGAGTCTATGGGTCTCTGACTCTGTGTGAAGAGTCTATAGGTCTCTATGTTAGTGAGTCTATGGGTCTCTGTGATTAATCTATGGGTCTCTGTGTGGTGAGTCTATGGGTCTCTGACTCTGTGTGAAGAGTCTATGGGTCTCTGTGATTAATCTATGGGTCTCTGTGTGGTGAGTCTATGGGTCTCTGACTCTGTGTGAAGAGTCTATAGGTCTCTATGTTAGTGAGTCTATGAGTCTCTGTGATTAATCTATGGGTCTCTGTGTGGTGAGTCTATGGGTCTCTGACTCTGTGTGAAGAGTCTATGGGTCTCTGTGATTAATCTATGGGTCTCTGTGTGGTGAGTCTATGGGTCTCTGACTCTGTGTGAAGAGTCTATGGGTCTTTGTGATTAATCTATGGGTCTCTGTGGTGAGTCTATGGGTCTCTGTGTGGTGAGTCTATGGGTCTCTGACTCTGTGTGAAGAGTCTATGGGTCTCTGTGATTAATCTATGGGTCTCTGTGTGGTGAGTCTATGGGTCTCTGACTCTGTGTGAAGAGTCTATGGGTCTCTGTGTGAAGAGTCTATGGGTCTCTGTGATTAATCTATGGGTCTCTGTGTGGTGAGTCTATGGGTCTCTGACTCTGTGTGAAGAGTCTATGGGTCTCTGTGATTAATCTATGGGTCTCTGTGTGGTGAGTCTATGGGTCTCTGACTCTGTGTGAAGAGTCTATGGGTCTCTGTGATTAATCTATGGGTCTGTGTGGTGAGTCTATGGGTCTCTGACTCTGTGTGAAGAGTCTATGGGTCTCTGTGATTAATCTATGGGTCTCTGTGTGGTGAGTCTATGGGTCTCTGACTCTGTGTGAAGAGTCTATAGGTCTCTGTGTTAGTGAGTCTATGGGTCTCTGTGATTAATATATGGGTCTCTGTGTGGTGAGTCTATGGGTCTCTGTGATTAATCTATGGGTCTCTGTGTGGTGAGTCTATAGGTCTCTGTGATTAATCTATGGGTCTCTGTGTGGTGAGTGTATGGGTCTCTGACTCTGTGTGAAGAGTCTATGGGTCTCTGTGTGGTGAGTCTATAGGTCTCTGTGATTAATCTATGGGTCTCTGTGTGGTGAGTCTATGGGTCTCTGTGTTAGTGAGTCTATGGGTCTCTGTGATTGATCTATGGGTCTCTGTGTGGTGAGTCTATGGGTCTCTGTGTGGTGAGTCTATGGGTCTCTGTGTGGTGAGTCTATGGGTCTCTGACTCTGTGTGAAGAGTCTATGGGTCTCTGTGATTAATCTATGGGTCTCTGTGTGGTGAGTCTATGGGTCTCTGACTCTGTGTGAAGAGTCTATGGGTCTCTGTGATTAATCTATGGGTCTCTGTGTGGTGAGTCTATGGGTCTCTGACTCTGTGTGAAGAGTCTATGGGTCTCTGTGATTAATCTATGGGTCACTGTGTGGTGAGTCTATGGGTCTCTGACTCTGTGTGAAGAGTCTATGGGTCTCTGTGATTAATCTATGGGTCTCTGTGTGGTGAGTCTATGGGTCTCTGACTCTGTGTGAAGAGTCTATAGGTCTCTGTGTTAGTGAGTCTATGGGTCTCTGTGATTAATCTATGGGTCTCTGTGTGGTGAGTCTATGGGTCTCTGACTCTGTGTGAAGAGTCTATGGGTCTCTGTGATTAATCTATGGGCCTCTGTGTGGTGAGTCTATGGGTCTCTGACTCTGTGTGAAGAGTCTATGGGTCTCTGTGATTAATCTATGGGCCTCTGTGTGGTGAGTCTATGGGTCTCTGACTCTGTGTGAAGAGTCTATGGGTCTCTGTGATTGATCTATGGGTCTCTGTGTTAGTGAGTCTATGGGTCTCTGTGATTAATCTATAGGTCTCTGTGTGGTGAGTCTATGGGTCTCTATGTTCTAAGCCGAACTTCTTTCGCACACCACGTAGCCAACCGCGCTAATCGGAGGCACGCGGCCGGCGGCGGCGGTGGCGGAAGTAAAACAAACGGACACACAGAAATCACTTTCTGAGCAAACGACTTTGTCAATCTGGATCGCGAGCAAATGCATCACCGCTCCAAGCGGCTTCCCGACATCGGAAGGAAGAGCGTTCCAGACGGCCGCAGAAGCGCATCCGAAAGCGCCGACGTGACGATGCGGTGAGACCGCCGTTCCTGTTCGATGGGCAGCCAGAAGCCGAAGCCGTTGCCGACGTGAGGACGGCCGGACTTTGCGTGACGATAGCCGCTAGCTCCTTGCGTGTACACGCGTACGTTCAAACGCCTCCCGTGTTACGTACGTACAGGGACTTTACAGACTCTCAGAGGTAGGGACAAACCCTGTCCCGCACGTCCAGTTGCTGTCCCGGACCGAGAGTCGTAAGTTCAGCAGCTGCGGAATAGATAGCGGTGGGTGGTGGTGGCATCTACACCTGCAGAACGTGAAGAACCAGTGGCGTCTACATCTGCAGAACGTGAAGAACCAGTGGCATCTACATCTGCAGAACGTGAAGAACCGGTGGCATCTACATCTACAGAATGTGAAGAACCAGTGGCATCTACTTCTGCAGAACGTGAAGAACCAGTGGCATCTACATCTGCAGAACGTGAAGAACCAGTGGCATCTACATGTGCAGAACGTGAAGAACCAGTGGCATCTACATCTACAGAACGTTAAGAACCAGTGGCGTCTACATCTACAGAACGTGAAGAACCAGTGGCATCTACATTTACAGAATGTGAAGAACCAGTGGCATCTACATGTGCAGAACGTGAAGAACCAGTGGCATCTTCATGTGCAGAACATGAAGAACCAGTGGCATCTACATCTACATAACGTGAAGAACCAGTGGCTTCTACATAACGTGAAGAACCAGTGGCATCTTCATGTGCAGAACGTGAAGAACCAGTGGCATCTACATCTGCAGAACGTTAAGAACCAGTGGCATCTACATCTACAGAACATGAAGTGACATCTACATCTACAGAACATGAAGAACCAGTGACATCTACATGTGCAGAACGTGAAGAACCTGTGGCATCTACATCTACAGAACGTTAAGAACCAGTGGCATCTACATCTACAGAACATGAAGTGACATCTACATCTACAGAACATGAAGAACCAGTGGCATCTTCATGTGCAGAACGTGAAGAACCAGTGGCATCTACATCTAAAGAATGTGAAGAACCAGTGGCATCTACATCTAAAGAATGTGAAGAACCAGTGGCATCTACATCTACAGAATGTGAAGAACCAGTGGCGTCTACATCTACAGAACGTGAAGAACCAGTGGCATCTACATCTGCAGAACGTGAAGAACCAGTGACATCTACATCTGCAGAACGTTAAGAACCAGTGGCATTTACATCTACAGAATGTGAAGAACCAGTGGCATCTACATCTGCAGAACGTGAAGAACCAGTGGCATCTACATCTACAGAACATGAAGTGGCATCTACATCTACAGAACATGAAGAACCAGTGGCATCTGCAGAACGTGAAGACCCAATGGCGTCTACATCTGCAGGAGATGATACGACTTTCAAAACCATTCCCCACGTGCTCAGTGTGTGCACGCCGTACGACGCCGTTTGGAATCTCCCATCTCCAGCGATGACGTTTGGGACTCAACGAACGAAATCGACTTTTGAAACGCGGACCCTCTGGAGCCCAACCCAGTCCCCGGTAAGCGGAGGAGTCCCTGCGTGCTGAACTCCTTTCGCGTGCACGCAGCCCCAACGGGGGGAACTTCTGTCGAAACCGCGCGAGGCAAAAAAAACCGCACTCATAACCCGGAGGTCGCGGGCAGGCATCAGGCCGGGGACTTCCATCTTGCCTGCCGCTTTTACCGGTCCAGCAGCGCTTCGGATGCCCCCTTTCCCTCCTGCTGCTGCTGCTGCTGCTGGTGCTGCTGCTGCTGCTGCTGCTGGTGCTGAGTAGCGTTGGCGTTCGCCGGCACCGGCGGCGGCGGCGGCGGAGGCAGCGGTAGCGCCGTCGATTCGGGCGCGGCGCCGGCGGCCGGTGCCGCCGCCGCCGCCGCCGCCGCCGACGTAGCCCCGGTGCCGGTAGCAGCGGTGCCGGCGGACGACGAGGAGGAGGAGGAGGAGGACGAGGTGGTGGAGGACGAGGAGGAGGAGGAGGAGGGGGCGAGGAGGGAGTGCCTCGTTCGCAGCTGGGACTCCGCTATGTCTGCGAGCGCCGCCTGGACACGAGTCAGCAGCGCCTCGCCTCGCCCCACCACCTCCACCAGCAGGGCGGCGGCGTCCACGTTCTCCTCCTCCAGGCGGCGCAGGCTCGCCGCCTGGCACGCGGAGATTGGGAGATGTGGCGGGAGGGGGGGCAGGGGAGATGGAGAGTGAGTTAGAGAGAGATGGAGAGAGAGAGACGGAGAGACAGAGAGAGTGAGAGAGTGAGAGAGGGTGTGAGAGAGTGAGAGACAGAGAGAGTGAGAGAGTGAGAGACAGAGAGAGTGAGAGACAGAGAGAGTGAGAGACAGAGAGAGTGAGAGAGTGAGAGACAGAGTGAGAGAGTGTGTGAGAGAGAGTGAGAGACAGAGAGACAGAGAGACAGAGAGACAGAGAGACAGAGAGAGTGAGAGAGTGTGTGAGAGAGTGTGAGACAGAGAGTGTGAGAGAGTGAGAGACAGAGTGAGAGAGTGTGAGAGAGAGAGAGTGAGAGACAGAGAGACAGAGAGAGACAGAGTGAGAGACAGAGAGACAAAGAGAGTGAGAGACAGAGAGAGAGTGGGAGACAGAGAGACAGAGAGAGACAGAGTGAGAGAGTGAGAGACAAAGTGAGAGACAGAGAGACAGAGAGTGACAGAGTGAGAGACAGAGAGACAGAGAGATTGAGAGACAGAGAGTGAGAGAGAGACAGACAGAGAGACAGAGAGACAGAGAGAGTGAGAGACAGAGTGAGAGAGACAGAGAGAGTGAGAGACAGAGAGAGACAGAGAGAGAGAGAGACAGAGAGAGTGAGAGACAGAGAGAGTGAGAGACAGAGAGAGAGTGAGAGACAGAGAGAGAGAGAGAGACAGAGAGACAGAGAGAGTGAGAGACAGAGAGAGCGAGAGACAGAGAGAGTGAGAGAGAGAGTGAGAGAGTGAGAGACAGACAGAGAGACAGAGAGAGTGAGAGACAGAGAGACAGAGTGAGAGACAGAGAGAGTGAGAGACAGAGAGACAGAGTGAGAGACAGAGAGAGACAGAGAGAGTGAGAGACAGAGAGAGTGAGAGAGTGAGAGACAGAGAGAGTGAGAGAGTGAGAGAGAGAGAGGGGTGGGGGGGGCGGGTGGAATCACGAATTTCTGAACCAGTCCTGGGCCTCACCTCCCCCCTAGGTAGACTCAGCCTCAAATGAGTACCTGGTGGAGCGGTGTGAACATCAACACAGGGGGGAGACAAAGGCGGCCGGGCGTGGTGCTGGCCACCCACCCCCCTCGTGCACCACAGTGCCGGTAGCCTTCACAGGTGCTGCTTCTAGCTAACAGCGTGGTGTTGTGTGACTGAGCGTGAATGAGTCAGTGTACACGTGTGGGAGATTCTGAATGAGCGTGTGTGTGGCTAACCACAGCGGGGATATTGAAGGGATCCCAAACCAGACCCGCCCACCGACCCGGCCACCCATCCACCCACCCAACCACCCACCCACCCACCCACCCATCCACCCACCCACCCATCCACCCACCCACCCAACCACCCACCCATCCACCCACCCATCCACCCACCCATCCACCCACCAACCACCCACCCATCCACCCACCCACCCAACCACCCAACCATCCACCCACCCATCCACCCACCCACCCAACCACCCACCCACCCATCCACCCATCCACCCATCCACCCACCCACCCAACCACCCACCCACCGTTGTTGTTGTTGTTGGTAGATGGTGCAGGGCGTTGTTGTTGTTGTTAGTAGATGGTGCAGGGCGTTGTTGTTGTTGTTTGTAGGTGGTGCAGGGCGTTGTTGTTGTTGTTGTTAGTAGGTGGTGCAGGGTGTTGTTGTTGTTGTTAGTAGGTGGTGCAGGGCGTTGTTGTTGTTGTTAGTAGGTGGTGCAGGGCGTTGTTGTTGTTGTTGTTAGGTGGTCCAGGGTGTTGTTGTTGTTAGTAGGTGGTGCAGGGTGTTGTTGTTGTTGTTAGTAGGTGGTGCAGGGCGTTGTTGTTGTTGTTAGTAGGTGGTGCAGGGTGGTGTTGTTGTTGTTGTTTGTAGGTGGTGCAGGGTGGTGTTGTTGTTGTTGTTAGTAGGTGGTGCAGGGCGTTGTTGTTGTTGTTAGTAGGTGGTGCAGGGTGGTGTTGTTGTTGTTGTTAGTAGGTGGTGCAGGGCGTTGTTGTTGTTGTTAGTAGGTGGTGCAGGGTGGTGTTGTTGTTGTTGTTTGTAGGTGGTGCAGGGTGCTACCTGCAGGGCGGCGGTCGACTCCTCGCTCGGCAGGGAGTCGATGAGGACATCAATATCCTTGGCAGTGCGTGCGATCAGCGTCGCAAACAGCTGGGAGTACTCTACACGCAGAGATACACACACAGATACACACACAGATACATAGACATACACACACAGAGATACACACACAGAGATACACACACAGAGATACACACGCAGATACACACACACAGATACATAGACATACACACACAGAGATACACACACAGAGATATACACAGAGACACACACACAGATACACACACAGAGACACAGAGATACACACGCAAATACACACACAGAGATACATAGACACACACACAGAGATACACACAGAGATAGATAAAGAGATACACACACAGAGATACACACAGAGATATATACACACAGAGATACATAGACATACACACACAGAGATACACACACAGAGATACATAAAGAGATACACACACAGAGACACACACACACAGATACATAGACATACACACACAGAGATACACACACAGAGATACACACAGATACATAGAGATACACGCACAGAGATACACACAGAGATACACACACGCAGATACACACACACACAGATACAGAGACATACACACACAGAGATACATAAAGAGATACACACACAGATACAGAGACATACACACACAGAGATACACACACAGAGATACACACACAGAGATACAGAGACACACACACAGAGATACACACACACAGATACATAGACATACACACAGAGATACATAAAGAGATACACACACAGAGATACACACGCAGATACACACACACAGATACATAGACATACACACACAGAGATACACACACAGAGATACACACACAGAGATACACACACAGAGATACACACACAGATACACACACACAGATACATAGACATACACACACAGAGATACATAAAGAGATACACGCAGTGATACACACGCACAGATACACACACACACAGATACATAGACATACACACACAGAGATACACACACAGAGATACACACAGATACATAGAGATACACGCACAGAGATACACACACAGAGATACACACACAGAGATACACACACAGATACACACACACAGATACATAGACATACACACACAGAGATACATAAAGAGATACACGCAGTGATACACACGCACAGATACACACAGATACATAGACATACACACACAGAGATACACACACAGAGATACATAAAGAGATACACACACAGAGACACACAGATACATAGACATACACACACAGAGATACACACACAGAGATAAAGAGATACACACACAGAGACACACACACACAGATACATAGACATACACACACAGAGATACACACACAGAGATACACACACAGAGATACACACAGATACACACACACAGATACATAGACATACACACACAGAGATACACACAGAGACACACACACAGATACACACACAGAGATACACACACAGATACGTACACAGAGATACATAGACATACACACACAGAGATACATAAAGAGATACACACACAGAGACACACAGGCACAAACAGATACATAGACATACACACAGAGATACACACACAGAGATACACACACAGAAACACAAACACAGAGATACACACAGATACACAGACATACACACACAGAGATACACACAGAGATACATAAAGAGATACATAGACATACACACACAGAGATACACACACACAGATACATAAAGAGATACACACACAGAGATACACACACAGAGACACACACACACAGATACATAGACATACACACACAGAGATACACAAAGAGATACACACACAGATACACACACAGAGATACACACAGATACACACACACACAGATACATAGACATACACACACAGAGATACACACAGAGACACACACAGAGATACACACAGAGATACACACACAGAAAAACAAACACAGAGATACACACAGATACACACACAGAGACACACACATAGATACATAAAGATACACACGCAGAGATACACACGCAGAGATACACACAGAGATACACACAGAGACACACACAGAGACACACACAGAGACACACACAGAGACACACACAGAGACACACACACACAGAGACACACACACACAGACACACAGAGACACACAGATACACACACAGAGATACATAAAAAGATACATAAAGAGATACACACACAGAGATACACACACAGAGATACATAAAGAGACACACACACAGATACACACACAGAGATATACATAAAGAGATACACACTCAGAGATACACACACAGAGATACACACATAGAGACACACACACAGAGATACACACACAGATACACACACAGCGACACAAAGAGATACACACACAGAGATACACACAGAGATACACGCAGAGATACACGCAGAGATACACACACAAAGATACACGCAGAGATACACACAGAGATACACACACAGAGATACATAAAGAGATACACACAAAGATACACACGCAGAGATATACACACAGAGACATACACACAGAGATACAAACACACAGACACACACACAGATACACAGAGATACACAGAGACACACAGAGACATACACACAGAGATACACAGATACACACACAGAGATACACACACAGAGACACACACACAGAGATACAGAAAGAGATACACACACAGAGATACACACAGAGACACACACAGAGATACATAAAGAGATACACACACAGAGATACACACACAGAGATACATAGACATACACACAGAGATACACACGCAGAGATACATAAAGAGATACACAGACAGAGATACACACGCAGAGATACACACACAGAGATACACACGCAGATACACAGATACACACACACAGATACACACACACAGAGATACACACGCAGATACACAGATACACACACACAGATACACACACACAGAGATACACACAGAGATACATAAAGAGATACACACGCAGAGATACACACGCAGAGATACACACACAGAGATACACACAGAGATACACAGAGACACACACAGAGACACACACAGACACACACACAGAGACACACACAGAGACACACACAGAGACACACAGAGAGACACACAGAGAGACACACAGAGATACACACAATGAGACACACACACAGAGACACACACACAAAGACACACAGAGACACACAGAGACAAACAGAGATACACACACAGAGACACACACACACAGACAAAGATAAAGACCCCCCATATAGCCTTAACAGACTGTAGGGGCAAGTGCTGTTAGCGAGCACCTATGAAGGCCGGAACGGTACACAAGGGGGTGGGTGGCCAGCACCACGCCCGACCGCCTTTGTCTCCCTAGTGGCAATGTTTTTATCCACTGCACCAGGTACTCATTTGAGGCTGAGTCGAGCTAGGGGAGGCCCAGGACCGGTTCAGATAATCGTCACTGGTGTTGGCCGTGAGCGGGAATCGAACCCGGGTCAACAGGTTCATAGCGCAGCGCGCTAACCGCTACACTACCGCCACCCACGACACACAGATACACACACAGAGACACACACACAGACACACACACAGAGACACACACAGAGAGATGTATAAGGGCACAGGGTTACCAATCATATCTGAATTGGTCTGTAATAAGGTAGGGCACTGACAAGGGGTTTACACTACACTACTATACACTACACTACTACACACTACACTACTACACACTACACTACTATACACTACACTACTATACACTACACTATACACCACCCTACTATACACCACACTAATATACACTACACTACTATACACTACACTACTATACACTACACTATACACTACACTACTATACACTACACTACTATACACTACACTACTACACACTACACTACTATACACTACACTATACACCACCCTACTATACACCACACTAATATACACTACACTACTATACACTACACTACTATACACTACACCACTATACACTACACTACTATACACTACACTATACACTACACTACTATACACTACACTACTACACACTACACTACTATACACTACACTATACACCACCCTACTATACACCACACTAATATACACTACACTATTATACACTACACTACTATATACTACTATACACTACTATACACCACTACTATACACTACACTACTATACACTACACTACTATACACTACACTATACACCACCCTACTATACACCACCCTACTATACACCACACTACTATACACACTATACACCACCCTAATATACACTACACTATTATACACTACACTATACACTACTACACACTACACTACTATACTCTACACTATACACTACACTACTATACACTACACTACTATACTCTACACTATACACGACTATACACTACACACTACTACACACTATACACTACTACACTATACACTACACTACTATACACTACACTATACACTACTATACACTACACTATACACTACACTATACACTACACTACACACTACACTACACTATACACTACTACACACTACACACTACACTACTATACTCTACACTATACACTACACTACTATACACTATACAATACACGACTATACACTACACTACTATACACAACAATATACACTACACTATACACTACACTACTATACTCTACACTACGCGGGGTGACCAGCGAGTGTCTGCGTTGCTCCGTGGACACGGTGCGCTGCTGGCAGGCGCGAAGCCTCCCCCGGCTACGGCGTCGAACCGAGCAAAGCGCAGCGTGGGCAAGCCCTGGTAGCATGTGAAGAACCTCGCCCACCACCAGCCACGTGGGCAAGCCCTGGTAGCATGTGAAGAACCTCGCCCCCCAAACCAGCCACGTGGGCAAGCCCTGGTAGCATGTGAAGAACCTCGCCCCCTAAACCAGCCACGTGGGCAAGCCCTGGTAGCATGTGAAGAACCTCGCCCCCCAAACCAGCCACGTGGGCAAGCCCTGGTAGCATGTGAAGAACCTCGCCCCCCAAACCAGCCACGTGGGCAAGCCCTGGTAGCATGTGAAGAACCTCGCCCCCTAAACCAGCCACGTGGGCAAGCCCTGGTAGCATGTGAAGAACCTCGCCCCCCAAACCAGCCACGTGGGCAAGCCCTGGTAGCATGTGAAGAACCTCGCCCCCAAACCAGCCACGTGGGTAAGCCCTGGTAGCATGTGAAGAACCTCGCCCCCAAACCAGCCACGTGGGCAAGCCCTGGTAGCATGTGAAGAACCTCGCCCCCAAACCAGCCACGTGGGTAAGCCCTGGTAGCATGTGAAGAACCTCGCCCCCAAACCAGCCACGTGGGCAAGCCCTGGTAGCATGTGAAGAACCTCGCCCCCCAAACCAGCCACGTAGGCAAGCCCTGGTAGCATGTGAAGAACCTCGCCCCCAAACCAGCCACGTGGGCAAGCCCTGGTAGCATGTGAAGAACCTCGCCCCCCAAACCAGCCACGTGGGCAAGCCCTGGTAGCATGTGAAGAACCTCGCCCCCCAAACCAGCCACGTGGGCAAGCCCTGGTAGCATGTGAAGAACCTCGCCCCCCAAACCAGCCACGTGGGCAAGCCCTGGTAGCATGTGAAGAACCTCGCCCCCAAACCAGCCACGTGGGCAAGCCCTGGTAGCATGTGAAGAACCTCGCCCACCACCAGCCACGTGGGCAAGCCCTGGTAGCATGTGAAGAACCTCGCCCCCCAAAGCAGCCACGTGGGCAAGCCCTGGTAGCATGTGAAGAACCTCGCCCCCAAACCAGCCACGTGGGCAAGCCCTGGTAGCATGTGAAGAACCTCGCCCACCACCAGCCACGTGGGCAAGCCCTGGTAGCATGTGAAGAACCTCGCCCCCCAAACCAGCCACGTGGGCAAGCCCTGGTAGCATGTGAAGAACCTCGCCCCCCAAACCAGCCACGTGGGCAAGCCCTGGTAGCATGTGAAGAACCTCGCCCACCACCAGCCACGTGGGCAAGCCCTGGTAGCACGTGAAGAACCTCGCCCCCCAAACCAGCCACGTGGGCAAGCCCTGGTAGCATGTGAAGAACCTCGCCCCCAAACCAGCCACGTGGGCGAGCCCTGGTAGCATGTGAAGAACCTCGCCCCCCAAACCAGCCACGTAGGCAAGCCCTGGTAGCATGTGAAGAACCTCGCCCCCAAACCAGCCACGTGGGCAAGCCCTGGTAGCATGTGAAGAACCTCGCCCCCCAAACCAGCCACGTGGGCAAGCCCTGGTAGCATGTGAAGAACCTCGCCCCCCAAACCAGCCACGTGGGCAAGCCCTGGTAGCATGTGAAGAACCTCGCCCCCCAAACCAGCCACGTGGGCAAGCCCTGGTAGCATGTGAAGAACCTCGCCCCCCAAACCAGCCACGTGGGCAAGCCCTGGTAGCATGTGAAGAACCTCGCCCCCAAACCAGCCACGTGGGCAAGCCCTGGTAGCATGTGAAGAACCTCGCCCCCAAACCAGCCACGTGGGTAAGCCCTGGTAGCATGTGAAGAACCTCGCCCCCAAACCAGCCACGTGGGCAAGCCCTGGTAGCATGTGAAGAACCTCGCCCCCAAACCAGCCACGTGGGTAAGCCCTGGTAGCATGTGAAGAACCTCGCCCCCAAACCAGCCACGTGGGCAAGCCCTGGTAGCATGTGAAGAACCTCGCCCCCCAAACCAGCCACGTAGGCAAGCCCTGGTAGCATGTGAAGAACCTCGCCCCCAAACCAGCCACGTGGGCAAGCCCTGGTAGCATGTGAAGAACCTCGCCCCCCAAACCAGCCACGTGGGCAAGCCCTGGTAGCATGTGAAGAACCTCGCCCCCCAAACCAGCCACGTGGGCAAGCCCTGGTAGCATGTGAAGAACCTCGCCCCCCAAACCAGCCACGTGGGCAAGCCCTGGTAGCATGTGAAGAACCTCGCCCCCAAACCAGCCACGTGGGCAAGCCCTGGTAGCATGTGAAGAACCTCGCCCACCACCAGCCACGTGGGCAAGCCCTGGTAGCATGTGAAGAACCTCGCCCCCCAAAGCAGCCACGTGGGCAAGCCCTGGTAGCATGTGAAGAACCTCGCCCCCAAACCAGCCACGTGGGCAAGCCCTGGTAGCATGTGAAGAACCTCGCCCACCACCAGCCACGTGGGCAAGCCCTGGTAGCATGTGAAGAACCTCGCCCCCCAAACCAGCCACGTGGGCAAGCCCTGGTAGCATGTGAAGAACCTCGCCCCCCAAACCAGCCACGTGGGCAAGCCCTGGTAGCATGTGAAGAACCTCGCCCACCACCAGCCACGTGGGCAAGCCCTGGTAGCACGTGAAGAACCTCGCCCCCCAAACCAGCCACGTGGGCAAGCCCTGGTAGCATGTGAAGAACCTCGCCCCCAAACCAGCCACGTGGGCGAGCCCTGGTAGCATGTGAAGAACCTCGCCCCCCAAACCAGCCACGTAGGCAAGCCCTGGTAGCATGTGAAGAACCTCGCCCCCAAACCAGCCACGTGGGCAAGCCCTGGTAGCATGTGAAGAACCTCGCCCCCCAAACCAGCCACGTGGGCAAGCCCTGGTAGCATGTGAAGAACCTCGCCCCCCAAACCAGCCACGTGGGCAAGCCCTGGTAGCATGTGAAGAACCTCGCCCCCCAAACCAGCCACGTGGGCAAGCCCTGGTAGCATGTGAAGAACCTCGCCCCCCAAACCAGCCACGTGGGCAAGCCCTGGTAGCATGTGAAGAACCTCGCCCCCAAACCAGCCACGTGGGCAAGCCCTGGTAGCATGTGAAGAACCTCGCCCACCACCAGCCACGTGGGCAAGCCCTGGTAGCATGTGAAGAACCTCGCCCCCCAAACCAGCCACGTGGGCAAGCCCTGGTAGCATGTGAAGAACCTCGCCCCCAAACCAGCCACGTGGGCAAGCCCTGGTAGCATGTGAAGAACCTCGCCCCCAAACCAGCCACGTGGGCAAGCCCTGGTAGCATGTGAAGAACCTCGCCCACCACCAGCCACGTGGGCAAGCCCTGGTAGCATGTGAAGAACCTCGCCCCCCAAACCAGCCACGTGGGCAAGCCCTGGTAGCATGTGAAGAACCTCGCCCCCCAAACCAGCCACGTGGGCAAGCCCTGGTAGCATGTGAAGAACCTCGCCCCCCAAACCAGCCACGTGGGCAAGCCCTGGTAGCATGTGAAGAACCTCGCCCCCCAAACCAGCCACGTGGGCAAGCCCTGGTAGCATGTGAAGAACCTCGCCCACCACCAGCCACGTGGGCAAGCCCTGGTAGCATGTGAAGAACCTCGCCCCCAAACCAGCCACGTGGGCAAGCCCTGGTAGCATGTGAAGAACCTCGCCCCCAAACCAGCCACGTGGGCAAGCCCTGGTAGCATGTGAAGAACCTCGCCCACCACCAGCCACGTGGGCAAGCCCTGGTAGCATGTGAAGAACCTCGCCCCCCAAACCAGCCACGTGGGCAAGCCCTGGTAGCATGTGAAGAACCTCGCCCCCCAAACCAGCCACGTGGGCAAGCCCTGGTAGCATTTGAAGAACCTCGCCCCCCAAACCAGCCACGTGGGCAAGCCCTGGTAGCATGTGAAGAACCTCGCCCCCAAACCAGCCACGTGGGATAGCCCTGGTAGCATGTGA
This sequence comes from Petromyzon marinus, assembly GCF_048934315.1. Classification (NCBI taxonomy): domain Eukaryota; kingdom Metazoa; phylum Chordata; class Hyperoartia; order Petromyzontiformes; family Petromyzontidae; genus Petromyzon; species Petromyzon marinus. The sequence continues at coordinate 29,355 of NW_027423207.1, forward strand.
AGAACCTCGCCCCCAAACCAGCCACTTCGGCAAGCCCTGGTAGCACGTGAAGAACCTCGCCCCCCAAACCAGCCACGTGGGCAAGCCCTGGTAGCATGTGAAGAACCTCTCCCCCAAACCAGCCACGTGGGCAAGCCCTGGTAGCATGTGAAGAACCTCGCCCCCCAAACCAGCCACGTGGGCAAGCCCTGGTAGCATGTGAAGAACCTCGCCCCCCAAACCAGCCACGTGGGCAAGCCCTGGTAGCATGTGAAGAACCTCGCCCCCCAAACCAGCCACGTGGGCAAGCCCTGGTAGCATGTGAAGAACCTCGCCCCCCAAACCAGCCACGTGGGCAAGCCCTGGTAGCATGTGAAGAACCTCGCCCCCCAAACCAGCCACGTGGGCAAGCCCTGGTAGCATGTGAAGAACCTCGCCCCCCAAACCAGCCACGTGGGCAAGCCCTGGTAGCATGTGAAGAACCTCGCCCCCCAAACCAGCCACGTGGGCAAGCCCTGGTAGCATGTGAAGAACCTCGCCCCCCAAACCAGCCACGTGGGCAAGCCCTGGTAGCATGTGAAGAACCTCGCCCCCAAACCAGCCACGTGGGCAAGCCCTGGTAGCATGTGAAGAACCTCGCCCCCCAAACCAGCCACGTGGGCAAGCCCTGGTAGCATGTGAAGAACCTCGCCCCCCAAACCAGCCACGTGGGCAAGCCCTGGTAGCATGTGAAGAACCTCGCCCCCCAAACCAGCCACGTGGGCAAGCCCTGGTAGCATGTGAAGAACCTCGCCCCCCAAACCAGCCACGTGGGCAAGCCCTGGTAGCATGTGAAGAAACTCGCCCCCCAAACCAGCCACGTGGGCAAGCCCTGGTAGCATGTGAAGAACCTCGCCCACCACCAGCCACGTGGGCAAGCCCTGGTAGCATGTGAAGAACCTCGCCCCCCAAACCAGCCACGTGGGCAAGCCCTGGTAGCATGTGAAGAACCTCGCCCCCCAAACCAGCCACGTGGGCAAGCCCTGGTAGCATGTGAAGAACCTCGCCCCCCAAACCAGCCACGTGGGCAAGCCCTGGTAGCATGTGAAGAACCTCGCCCCCAAACCAGCCACGTGGGCAAGCCCTGGTAGCATGTGAAGAACCTCGCCCCCCAAACCAGCCACGTGGGCAAGCCCTGGTAGCATGTGAAGAACCTCGCCCCCCAAACCAGCCACGTGGGCAAGCCCTGGTAGCATGTGAAGAACCTCGCCCCCCAAACCAGCCACGTGGGCAAGCCCTGGTAGCATGTGAAGAACCTCGCCCCCCAAACCAGCCACGTGGGCAAGCCCTGGTAGCATGTGAAGAACCTCGCCCCCCAAACCAGCCACGTGGGCAAGCCCTGGTAGCATGTGAAGAACCTCGCCCCCAAACCAGCCACGTGGGCAAGCCCTGGTAGCATGTGAAGAACCTCGCCCCCCAAACCAGCCACGTGGGCAAGCCCTGGTAGCATGTGAAGAACCTCGCCCCCCAAACCAGCCACGTGGGCAAGCCCTGGTAGCATGTGAAGAACCTCGCCCCCCAAACCAGCCACGTGGGCAAGCCCTGGTAGCATGTGAAGAACCTCGCCCCCCAAACCAGCCACGTGGGCAAGCCCTGGTAGCATGTGAAGAACCTCGCCCCCCAAACCAGCCACGTGGGCAAGCCCTGGTAGCATGTGAAGAACCTCGCCCCCAAACCAGCCACGTGGGCAAGCCCTGGTAGCATGTGAAGAACCTCGCCCCCCAAACCAGCCACGTGGGCAAGCCCTGGTAGCATGTGAAGAACCTCGCCCCCCAAACCAGCCACGTGGGCAAGCCCTGGTAGCATGTGAAGAACCTCGCCCCCCAAACCAGCCACGTGGGCAAGCCCTGGTAGCATGTGAAGAACCTCGCCCCCCAAACCAGCCACGTGGGCAAGCCCTGGTAGCATGTGAAGAACCTCGCCCCCAAACCAGCCACGTGGGCAAGCCCTGGTAGCATGTGAAGAACCTCGCCCCCCAAACCAGCCACGTGGGCAAGCCCTGGTAGCATGTGAAGAACCTCGCCCCCCAAACCAGCCACGTGGGCAAGCCCTGGTAGCATGTGAAGAACCTCGCCCCCCAAACCAGCCACGTGGGCAAGCCCTGGTAGCGGCTGTGGTGCGTTCGTCACCACCAGCGCCACCGTCACCACCACCACCGTCACCACCGTCACCACCGTCACCACTGTCACCACCGTCACCACCACCGTCACCACCACCACCACCACCGTCACCACCGTCACCACCGTCACCACCGTCACCACCACTGTCACCACCACCACCACCGTCACCACCGTCACCACCACTGTCACCACCACCACCATCACCGTCATCACCGTCACCACCACCACGACCCAACAAGACGCGAGCCCCCTAGCCCCCCACCTCCCCCTAGCCCCCCACCTCCCCCTAGCCCCCCACCTCCCCCTAGCCCCCCACCTCCCCCTGCCACCTCCCCCCAGCCCCCCACCTCCCCCCAGCCCCCCACCTCCCTCTAGCCCCCCACCTCCCCCTAGCCCCCCCACCTCCCCCTGCCACCTCCCCCTAGCCCCCCACCTCCCCCTAGCCCCCCACGTCCCCCACCAGCCCCCCACGTGCTCTACCTTCCTGCGACGAGGAGGAGGAGGAGGCGAGTGGCACCTCCTTGTGGGCCGTGCTCTGCGTGTTGGGGAAGAATGTGGGGGGCGCGCACTGCTGCAGCACCCCCACGGCGTTGCAGAAGTGGTCGGCCATCTGACACGGAGATGTGGGGGGGGGGGGGTGGGGGGCACACAGAGGCGTGTGTTAGAACGTGTGTGTGTATGTGTGTGTGTATGTGTGTGTGTGTACGTGTGTGTGTGTGTACGTGTGTATGTGTGTGTGTACGTGTGTGTGTGTATGTGTGTGTGTACGTGTGTGTGTGTGTACGTGTACGTGTGTGTGTACGTGTGTGTGTGTACGTGTGTGTGTGTACGTGTGTGTTAGAACGTGTGTGTGTGTGTAAGTGTATGTGTGTGTGTGTACGTGTGTGTGTGTGTACGTGTGTGTGTGTGTGTACGTGTGTGTGTGTGTGTACGTGTGTGTGTGTACGTGTGTGTGTGTAAGTGTTTGTGTGTGTGTACGTGTGTGTGTAAGTGTGTGTGTGTAAGTGTACGTGTGTATGTGTGTGTGTACGTGTGTGTGTGTATGTGTGTGTGTACGTGTGTGTGTAAGTGTGTGTGTGTGTAGTGTGTGTGTGTGTGTACGTGTACGTGTGTGTGTACGTGTGTGTGTGTACGTGTGTGTTAGAGCGTGTGTGTGTGTGTAAGTGTATGTGTGTGTGTGTGTACGTGTGTGTGTTAGAACGTGTGTGTGTGTACGTGTGTGTATGTGTGTGTGTGTACGTGTGTGTGTGTGTGTATGTTAGAACGTGTGTGTGTGTTAGAACGTGTGTAAGTGTACGTGTGTGTGTGTGTAAGTGTACGTGTGTATGTGTGTAAGTGTACGTGTGTGTGTGTTAGAACGTGTGTGTGTGTACGTGTGTGTGTGTACGTGTGTGTGTGTTAGAACGTGTGTGTGTGTACGTGTGTGTGTGTATGTGTGTGTGTGTACGTGTGTGTGTACGTGTGTGTGTGTGTACGTGTGTGTGTGTAATTGTGTGTGTAAGTGTGTGTGTGTACGTGTGTGTGTGTAAGTGTACGTGTGTGTGTGTGTAAGTGTGTGTGTGTGTACGTGTGTGTGTAAGTGTACGTGTGTGTACGTGTGTAAGTGTACGTGTGTGTGTGTACGTGTGTGTGTGTGTGTGTAAGTGTACGTGTGTGTGCGTGTGTGCGTGTACGTGTGTGTGTGTATGTGTTTAAGTGTACGTGTGTGTGTGTACGTGTGTGTGTATGTGTAAGTGTACGTGTGTGTGTGTAAGTGTACGTGTGTGTGTGTAAGTGTACGTGTGTGTGTGTAAGTGTGTAAGTGTACGTGTGTGTGTGTACGTGTGTGTGTGTGTACGTGTGTGCGTGTACGTGTGTGTGTACGTGTGTAAGTGTACATGTGTGTGTGTAAGTGTACGTGTGTGTAAGTGTGTGTATGTGTGTAAGTGTACGTGTGTGTGCGTGTGTGCGTGTACGTGTGTGTATGTGTGTAAGTGTACGTGTGTGTGTGTGTACGTGTGTGTGTGTAAGTGTGTAAGTGTACGTGTGTGTGTGTGTGTGTAAGTGTACGTGTGTGTGTGTACGTGTACGTGTGTGTGTGCGTGTGTACGTGTGTGTTAGAACGTGTGTGTGTGTACGTGTGTGCGTGTACGTGTGTGTGTACGTGTGTAAGTGTACGTGTGTGTGTGTACGTATACGTGTGTGTGTACGTGTGTGTGTGTACGTGTGTGTTAGAACGTGTGTGTGTGTACGTGTGCACGTGTGTGTGTGTATGTGTGTAAGTGTACGTGTGTGTGTGTGTAAGTGTACGTGTGTGTGTACGTGTGTGTGTGTATGTGTGTGTGTACGTGTGTGTGTGTACGTGTGTAAGTGTACGTGTGTGTACGTGTGTGTGTGTACGTGTGTGTGTGTAAGTGTGTGTGTGTGTACGTGTGTGTGTGTACGTGTGTGTATGTGTGTAAGTATACGTGTGTGTGCGTGTGTGTAAGTGTACGTGTGTGTGTAAGTGTACGTGTGTGTATGTGTGTAAGTATACGTGTGTGTGTGTGCGTGTGTGTAAGTGTACGTGTGTGTGTAAGTGTACGTGTGTGTGTGTACGTGTGTGTGGATGTGTGTGTGTACGTGTGTGTGTGTTAGAACGTGTGTAAGTGTACGTGTGTGTGTGTACGTGTGTGTGTACGTGTGTGTGTACGTGTGTAAGTGTACTGTGTAAGTGTACGTGTGTGTGTGTAAGTGTAAGTGTGTGTAAGTGTACGTGTGTAAGTGTGTGTGTGTGTGTAAGTGTACGTGTGTGCGTGTACGTGTGTGTAAGTGTACGTGTGTACGTGTACGTGTGTACGTGTGTATGAGTACGTGTGTAAGTGTACGTGTGTGTAAGTGTACGTGTGTGTAAGTGTACGTGTGCGTGTACGTGTGCGTGCACGTGTGTAAGTGTACGTGTGTAAGTGTACGTGTGTGTGTGTACGTGTGTGTGTACGTGTGTGTGTGTAAGTGTACGTGTGTGTGTACGTGTGTGTACGTGTGTGTGTGTGTACGTGTGTACGTGTGTAAGTGTACGTGTGTACGTGTGTAAGTGTACGTGTGTACGAGTACGTGTGTACGTGTACGTGTGTAAGTGTACGTGTACTGTACCAAATCTTACTGTAATGTTTTGCTTTTGCAAAACGCGGGCTAATTTGTCAGTTACTCCTGAGATATATGGATTTTTTTTATTGTTTTAACAATCTGGTCGCTTTCAGCAGTATTGCTTTGCGATCGTGATTTGGCATTCAGTGCTCTGTTAATTTGAGCATTATTGTAGCCATTCTGTCGTAGTGCGTCTTTAACGTGTTTAATCTCTCTCACTAGACTCTCACCGTCTGACACTGTTTTAGCCCGATGTATGAGCGTCTTGATAAAGAGAGGATTTCTGAGCTGGATGATGATGTGATTCTGCATTCTGATAGGCATCAGTGTGCGTTTGCTTTCTGTAAACGCTGTGTAATTATTTTACCGTTTAGGCCATGTCCAAGCAAAACATTACAGTAAGATTTGGTACAGTACACAAAATTCAAAAAACTAGTATCTTGCACTAAAGACGCATTACCTAAATTATCAACCGAAGGTGTATATCGGATTAATTGTTTATGTGGCAGACGCTACATTGGACAGACGGGACATAACATCAGCGTAAGACTAAAAGAACATCAGAGAATATATGAAATTATCTCAAACACAACTCGTCGGCAGTGGCAGAACATGCTTGTCAACAAGGACACTCAATTGATTTTGACAATGTTGCAGTGTTGTGTAAAACTAATTACTACTGGCAAAGACTAATTAGAGAATCCATTGAAATTGAGAGGAACAAGAGTAACTTTAATCGCTCTGACAGCTACAGGCTTAGTGCGGCCTGGAAGCGTATTATTAAATAATACACATTACATTTTGATTTAAAGCTTTCGTGACTGCAGTGATTCACGTTCTTGGCTCTTTCGGTGGAGTCACGTTTGGGAGAGAAGCAATAAAATAATAAAATATCTATGTTTGTTGTTTGGTTGTTTCCCTTCGGCGTGGCTTTGCCGAGGGAGCTAAGAATATGAATGCACATTACAACTCCTTATAGGGGAAACACATACTAATTAACGGATTACTAACATATACAGCAACAGCAGCAGGAATCTCCTAGCCACCGTGATGATGATGAGAGACGCAGACTCCAAATATACAGCAGCAGGAATCTCATAGCCACCGTGATGATGATGAGAGAGACGCAGACTCCAAATATACAGCAGCAGGAATCTCATAGCCACCGTGATGATGATGAGATAGAGAGACGCAGACTCCAAATCTACAGCAGCAGCAGTAGGAATCTCCTAGCCACCGTGATGATGAGAGAGACGCAGACTCCAAATCTACAGCAGCAGCAGGAATCTCCTGGCCACCGTGATGATGATGATGAGAGAGAGAGACGCAGACTCCAAATCTACAGCAGCAGCAGTAGGAATCTCATAGCCACCGTGATGATGATGAGAGAGAGAGAGACGCAGACTCCAAATATACAGCAGCAGCAGGAATCTCCTAGCCACCGTGATGATGATGAGAGAGAGACGCAGACTCCAAATACACAGCAGCAGCAGCAGCAGGAATCTCCTAGCCACCGTGATGATGATGAGAGAGAGAGACACAGACTCCAAATACACAGCAGCAGCAGCAGGAATCTCATAGCCACCGTGATGATGATGATGATGAGAGACGCAGACTCCAAATATACAGCAGCAGCAGGAATCTCCTAGCCACCGTGATGATGATGAGAGAGAGACGCAGACTCCAAATACACAGCAGCAGGCATCGTCAGGCTCGGGATCGAACCCACGACCTCCTGCACACCGGGCGAGGTAGTCAACATCTCCTAGCCACCACTCACTCACTACAGAACAGGGCGATCAATACAAACTCCACTCCAGTCCACGACTGCCCCATCGTACCAAGGGACTCGACTTAAGGCCGAGTCGACCCAAGAGGAGGACACATCGCCCACTCGCCGTGAGCGGGAGTCGAACTCGGGTGGCCGGGTTGACATGTGGCCAGCATGAACCCAAGGGGGTAAGACCGACCCCCCCCTCCACCCGAGAGTCGCCGAGGGCCTAACGCAGGCTTCCGGCTATGGTTTCTAGGCGAGAGGCTTAGGCCGCCGATGTTTTTACTGTTGGGATGTAATCTCAACCGGCGCGACCCCCCCCGCCCCACCACGAGTCGCCGAGGGCCTAACGCAGGCTTCCGGCTATGGTTTCTAGGCGAGAGGCTTAGGCCGCCTATGCTTTTACTGTTGGGATGTAATCTCAACCGGCGCGACCCCCCTCCCCACTGCGAGTCGCCGAGGGCCTAACGCAGGCTTCCGGCTATGGTTTCTAGGCGAGTGACTTAGGCCGCTTATTCTTTGTACTGTTGGGATGTAATCTCAACCGGCGCGACGCCAGTTCCCCGGCGGAAACCGCCCGCCCGCCTCGCGCCGAGAGTTAAAATCCGCGGAAAGAGACGGGCGGAGAGAGACGGAGAGAGACGGGGAGAGACGCTCACGGAGTTCACGGCGTCCTGCAGCTGAGTTAGCCGGTCCGCCATCTTGCCCCGGGGTAACTTTTAAGAGCAGGAACCGGATCATCCGTTGTGACGAATAGAGGGAACCGGATCCCCCGTTGAGATAAATAGGGGAATCGGATCCCAATTGAAATGAATAGGGAACCGGATCTTCATTGACATTAATAGCGAACCGGATTCCCATTGAGATGAATAGGGGAACCGGATCCTCAATTCAGATGAATATGGGTACCGGATCCTCCGTTCAGATGAATAGAAGTAGCGGATCCTCCATTGAGATGAATAGGGAGAATCGGATCCTCTATTGAGATGAATAGGGGGAACCGGATCATCCGTTGAGACAAATATGGGAATAGGCTCCCAATTGAAATGAATAGGGAACCGGATCCCAATTGAAATGAATAGGGAACCGGATCTTCATTGACATGAATAGCGAACCGGATCCTCAATTCAGATGAATAGAGGTAGCGGATCCTCCATTGGGATGAATAGGGGAACCGGATACCCACTGAAATTCAGTGATCCGAGTCCCCCATTAACATGAATGGGAATCCGAGTATGATGTTGGCTGTAGTGGCCTGTAACCGCACCGCCTGTGCCAGGCTGGGTGCACTTTGTAGGCCACCACGTGAAGTGTCGAATGCTCGCTGCTGACAGGATAGTAGTCAGGGGACAGACCCACACGCACACGTCCAGTTCTCTGGATTCGTGGTCCGGATGGTGGACTAGGAGATGTTGACTACCTCGCCTGGTATGCAGGAGGTTGTGGGTTCGAACCGGACCCTGACAAAAAAATGTGATACTCCGACTGATGCTGCTGTTGTTGTGGAGTAACTCATACAGCCAGCTATGGCTCTAGGATTTGGTGTTAAATGTTATTTATGTAGTTTATTGGAATAGGTTTTACCCTTTTAACTGGCACAAAAACTGACACCTTTATTCAAGGCATCATGTTTGCAATAACCACAACACAAGCAGTCAAAATGCAAACAAAAGAGACAACTCTGATAATAATATCCACTGTCCTTGAATTTGATTGGTCCACACCCGAGACAGCTTTTCTTAGAGCCTAGTCTCCACTGGTGTTGGACCAGAAGACGCCTTTTGGCGCCTTTTGTCGTCTTCTGGTCCAACACCAGTGGAGACTTGGCTCTAAGAAAAGCCGTCTCGGGTGTGGACCAATCAAATTCAAGGACAGTGCTAATATTATTATCAGAGTTGTCTCTTTTGTTTGCATTTTGACTGCTTGTGTTGTGGTTATTGCAAACATGATGCCTTGAATAAAGGTGTCAGTTTTTGTGCCAGTTAAAAGGGTAAAAACCTATTCCTATATCTTGTTTCTGGCAAAGGAGGTCTCATAATATGTAGTTTATTGTTAAAATCCGGTCACAGTCCCTGTGATCACTGTTACGTTGCAATTATGGACTTTATTTTTTGGTGATTTGGAGAACGTTTTTTGGTTTGGACATGTTTGTTTTGTTGTAGTACGGAGTTAGACTGACGGCCTTAATCTAAGTTTTCTTGTGGTTGTTGTTGTTGTTGTTTGACTTTGCATCCCACTGGGATTTTTTGCACACAGCGCTGGTGGTGTACACGGTGCATTTTTTTCAGGAATATTTTTGCTGGTTTTTTTTTCCATGGATTTTCTGTTTGCACGGTCACACACACAAAGTCACTTTAAGATGTTTTTCTTGTTCATGTTTTTGTGTTTGTTGTAGTTGCACCCCGATTCAAGAGCCGAATGTCTCGCAGGGCTATACCCAAAATAAACTGAAACTGAACTGAACGATGCCTGGCTGCTACTGCTGCTGCTGTATATTTGGAGTCTGCGTCTCTCTCTCTCGCGTCATTGAGATTCACCGTTTCTCGTGAATGTCACGTCCTTTATTTAACCACCAGGTGAGAACCCCCCCACATTGAGATTCACCGTTTCTAGTGAATGTCACGTCCTTTATTTAACCACCAGGTGAGAACCCCCTCACATTGAGATTCACCGTTTCTAGTGAATGTCACGTCCTTTATTTAACCACCAGGTGAGAAACCCCCCCCCCCCCCCCCATTGAGATTCACCGTTTCTAGTGAATGTCACGTCCTTTATTTAACCACCGGGTGAGAACCCCCCCACATTGAGATTCACCGTTTCTAGTGAATGTCACGTCCTTTATTTAACCACCAGGTGAGAACCCCCCACATTGAGATTCACCGTTTCTAGTGAATGTCACGTCCTGTATTTAACCACCAGGTGAGAACCCCTCCCCCACATTGAGATTCACCGTTTCTAGTGAATGTCACGTCCTTTATTTAACCACCAGGTGAGAACCCCCCACATTGAGATTCACCGTTTCTAGTGAATGTCACGTCCTTTATTTAACCACCAGGTGAGAACCCCCCACATTGAGATTCACCGTTTCTAGTGAATGTCACGTCCTTTATTTAACCACTAGGTGAGAACCCCCCCACATTGAGATTCACCGTTTCTAGTGAATGTCACGTCCTTTATTTAACCACCAGCTGAGAACCCCCCCCCCCCCATTGAGATTCACCGTTTCTAGTGAATGTCACGTCCTTTATTTAACCACCAGGTGAGAACCCCCCCACATTGAGATTCACCGTTTCTAGTTAATGTCACGTCCTTTATTTAACCACCAGGTGAGAACCGCCCCCCCCCCCCAACATTGAGATTCACCGTTTCTAGTGAATGTCACGTCCTTTATTTAACCACCAGGTGAGAACCCCCCACCACATTGAGATTCACCGTTTCTAGTGAATGTCACGTCCTTTATTTAACCACGAGGTGAGAACCCCCCACATTGAGATTCACCGTTTCTAGTGAATGTCACGTCCTTTATTTAACCACCAGGTGAGAACCCCCCACATTGAGATTCACCGTTTCTAGTGAATGTCACGTCCTTTATTTAACCACTGGGTGAGAACCCCCCACATTGAGATTCACCGTTTCTAGTGAATGTCACGTCCTTTATTTAACCACCAGGTGAGAACCCCCCACATTGAGATTCACCGTTTCTAGTGAATGTCACGTCCTTTATTTAACCACCAGGTGAGAACCGCCCACATTGAGATTCACCGTTTCTAGTGAATGTCACGTCCTTTATTTAACCACCAGGTGAGAACCCCCCCCCCCCCCCCCCATTGAGATTCACCGTTTCTAGTGAATGTCACGTCCTTTATTTAACCACCAGGTGAGAACCCCCCCCCCCCCATTGAGATTCACCGTTTCTAGTGAATGTCACGTCCTTTATTTAACCACCAGGTGAGAACCCCCCCCCCCCCCCCCATTGAGATTCACCGTTTCTAGTGAATGTCACGTCCTTTATTTAACCACCAGGTGAGAACCGCCCACATTGAGATTCACCGTTTCTAGTGAATGTCACGTCCTTTATTTAACCACCAGGTGAGAACCCCCCCCCCCCCCCCCATTGAGATTCACCGTTTCTAGTGAATGTCACGTCCTTTATTTAACCACCAGGTGAGAACCCCCCCCCCCCCCATTGAGATTCACCGTTTCTAGTGAATGTCACGTCCTTTATTTAACCACCAGGTGAGAAACCCCCCCCCCCCCCCCATTGAGATTCACCGTTTCTAGTGAATGTCACGTCCTTTATTTAACCACCGGGTGAGAACCCCCCCACATTGAGATTCACCGTTTCTAGTGAATGTCACGTCCTTTACTTAACCACCAGGTGAGAACCCCCCCCCCCCCCCCCACATTGAGATTCACCGTTTCTAGTGAATGTCACGTCCTTTATTTAACCACCAGGTGAGAAACCCCCCCCCCCCCCCCATTGAGATTCACCGTTTCTAGTGAATGTCACGTCCTTTATTTAACCACCGGGTGAGAACCCCCCCACATTGAGATTCACCGTTTCTAGTGAATGTCACGTCCTTTATTTAACCACCAGGTGAGAACCCCCCCCCCCCCCCACACATTGAGATTCACCGTTTCTAGTGAATGTCACGTCCTTTATTTAACCACCAGGTGAGAACCCCCCACATTGAGATTCACCGTTTCTAGTGAATGTCACGTCCTGTATTTAACCACCAGGTGAGAACCCCTCCCCCACATTGAGATTCACCGTTTCTAGTGAATGTCACGTCCTTTATTTAACCACCAGGTGAGAACCCCCCACATTGAGATTCACCGTTTCTAGTGAATGTCACGTCCTTTATTTAACCACCAGGTGAGAACCCCCCACATTGAGATTCACCGTTTCTAGTGAATGTCACGTCCTTTATTTAACCACTAGGTGAGAACCCCCCCACATTGAGATTCACCGTTTCTAGTGAATGTCACGTCCTTTATTTAACCACCAGCTGAGAACCCCCCCCCCCCATTGAGATTCACCGTTTCTAGTGAATGTCACGTCCTTTATTTAACCACCAGGTGAGAACCCCCCCACATTGAGATTCACCGTTTCTAGTTAATGTCACGTCCTTTATTTAACCACCAGGTGAGAACCGCCCCCCCCCAACATTGAGATTCACCGTTTCTAGTGAATGTCACGTCCTTTATTTAACCACCAGGTGAGAACCCCCCACCACATTGAGATTCACCGTTTCTAGTGAATGTCACGTCCTTTATTTAACCACGAGGTGAGAACCCCCCACATTGAGATTCACCGTTTCTAGTGAATGTCACGTCCTTTATTTAACCACCGGGTGAGAACCCCCCACATTGAGATTCACCGTTTCTAGTGAATGTCACGTCCTTTATTTAACCACCAGGTGAGAACCCCCCCACATTGAGATTCACCGTTTCTAGTGAATGTCAAGTCCTTTATTTAACCACCAGGTGAGAACCCCCCCCCCCCCCCATTGAGATTCACCGTTTCTAGTGAATGTCACGTCCTTTATTTAACCACCATGTGAGAACCACCCCCACATTGAGATTCACCGTTTCTAGTGAATGTCACGTCCTTTATTTAACCTCCAGGTGAGAACCCCCCACATTGAGAGTCACCGTTTCTAGTGAATTTCACGTCCTTTATTTAACCACCAGGTGAGTAACCCCCCCCCCCACATTGAGATTCACCGTTTCTAGTGAATGTCACGTCCTTTATTTAACCACCAGGTGAGAACCCCCCACATTGAGATTCACCATTTCTAGTGAATGTCACGTTCTTTATTTAACCACCAGGTGAAAACCCCCCACATTGAGATTCACCGTTTCTAGTGAATGGCACGTCCTTTATTTAACCACCAGGTGAGAACCCCCTCCCCACATTGAGATTCACCGTTTCTAGTGAATGTCACGTCCTTTATTTAACCACCAGGTGAGAACCCCCCACATTGAGATTCACCGTTTCTAGTGAATGTCACGTCCTTTATTTAACCACTAGGTGAGAACCCCCCCCACATTGAGATTCACTGTTTTTAGTGAATGTCACATCCGTTATTTAACCACCAGGTGAGAACCCCCCACATTGAGATTCACCATTTCTAGTGAATGTCGCGTCCTTTATTTAACCACCAGGTGAGAACCTCCCCACATTGAGATTCACCGTTTCTAGTGAATGTCACGTCCTTTATTTAACCACCAGGTGAGAACCCCCCACATTGAGATTCACCGTTTCTAGTGAATGTCACGTCCTTTATTTAACCACCAGGTGAGAACCCCCCACATTGAGATTCACCGTTTCTAGTGAATGTCACGTCCTTTATTTAACCACCAGGTGAGAACCCCCTCCCCACATTGAGATTCACCGTTTCTAGTGAATGTCACGTCCTTTATTTAACCACCAGGTGAGAACCCCCCACATTGAGATTCACCGTTTCTAGTGAATGTCACGTCCTTTATTTAACCACCAGGTGAGAACCACGCACATTGAGATTCACCGTTTCTAGTGAATGTCAAATCCTTTATTTAACCACCAGGTGAGAACCCCCCCCACATTGAGATTCACCGTTTCTAGTGGATGTCACGTCCTTTATTTAACCACCAGGTGAGAACCCCCCACATTGAGATTCACCGTTTCTAGTGAATGTCACGTCCTTTATTTAACCACCAGGTGAGAACCCCCCACATTGAGATTCACCGTTTCTAGTGAATGTCACGTCCTTTATTTAACCACCGGGTGAGAACCCCGCACATTGAGATTCACCGTTTCTAGTGAATGTCATGTCCTTTCTTTAACCACCATGTGAGAACCCCCTCCCCCACATTGAGATTCACCATTTCTAGTTAATGTCACGTCCTTTATTTAACCACCAGGTGAGAACCCCCTACATTGAGATTCACCGTTTCTAGTGAATGTCACGTCCTTTATTTAACCACCAGGTGAGAACCCCCCACATTGAGATTCACCGTTTCTAGTTAATGTCACGTCCTTTATTTAACCACCAGGTGAGAACCCCCCCCACTGAGATTCACCGTTTCTAGTGAATGTCACGTCCTTTATTTAACCACCAGGTGAGAACCCCCCCACATTGAGATTCACCGTTTCTAGTGAATGTCACGTCCTTTATTTAACCACCAGGTGAGAACCACCCACATTGAGATTCACCGTTTCTAGTGAATGTCACGTCCTTTATTTAACCACCAGGTGAGAACCCCCCCACATTGAGATTCACCGTTTCTAGTTAATGTCACGTCCTTTATTTAACCACCAGGTGAGAACCCACCCCCCCCCCCCCCCCATTGAGATTCACCGTTTCTAGTGAATGTCACGTCCTTTATTTAACCACCAGGTGAGAACCCCCTACATTGAGATTCACCGTTTCTAGTGAATGTCACGTCCTTTATTTAACCACCAGGTGAGAACCCCGCCCCCACATTGAGATTCACCGTTTCTAGTGAATGTCACGTCCTTTATTTAACCACCAGGTGAGAACCCCCTCCCCACATTGAGATTCACCGTTTCTAGTGAATGTCACGTCCTTTATTTAACCACCAGGTGAGACCCCCCCCCCATTGAGATTCACCGTTTATAGTGAATGTCACGTCCTTTATTTAACCACTGGGTGAGAACCCCCCACATTGAGATTCACCGTTTCTAGTGAATGTCACGTCCTTTATTTAACCACCAGGTGAGAGCCCCGCCCCCACATTGAGATTCACCGTTTCTCGTGAATGTCACGTCCTTTATTTAACCACCTGGTGAGAACCCCCCACATTGAGATTCACCGTTTCTAGTGAATGTCACGTTCTTTATTTAACCACCAGGTGAGAACCCCCCACATTGAGATTCACCGTTTATAGTGAATGTCATGTCCTTTATTTAACCACTGGGTGAGAACTCCCCCACATTGAGATTCACCGTTTCTAGTGAATGTCACGTCCTTTATTTAACCACCAGGTGAGAGCCCCGCCCCCACATTGAGATTCACCGTTTCTAGTGAATGTCACGTCCTTTATTTAGCCACCAGGTGAGAACCCCCCACATTGAGATTCACCGTTTCTAGTGAATGTCACGTCCTTTATTTAACCACCAGTTGAGAATCCCCACATTGAGATTCACCATTTCTAGTGAATGTCACGTCCTTTATTTAACCACCAGGTGAGAGCCCCGCCCCCACATTGAGATTCACCGTTTCTAGTGAATGCCACGTCCTTTATTTAATCACCAGGTGAGAACCACCCCCACATTGAGATTCACCGTTTCTAGTGAATGTCACGTCCTTTATTTAACCACCAGGTGAGAACCCCCCCACATTGAGATTCACCGTTTCTAGTGAATGTCACGTCTTTATTTAACCACCAGGTGAGAACCCCCTACATTGAGATTCACCGTTTCTAGTGAATGTCACGTCCTTTATTTAACCACCAGGTGAGAACCCCCCACATTGAGATTCACCGTTTCTAGTGAATGTCACGTCCTTTATTTAACCACCAGGTGAGAACCCCCCACCATTGAGATTCACCATTTCTAGTGAATGTCACGTCCTTTATTTAACCACCAGGTGAGAACCCCGCCCCCACATTGAGATTCACCGTTTCTAGTGAATGTCACGTCCTTTATTTTACCAACAGGTGAGAACCCCGCCCCCACATTGAGATTCACCGTTTCTAGTGAATGTCACATCCTTTATTTAACCACCAGGTGAGAACCCGCCAACATTGAGATTCACCGTTTTTAGTGAATGTCACGTCCTTTATTTAACCACCAGGTGAGAACACCCCCACCATTGAGATTCACCGTTTCTAGTGAATGTCACGTCCTTTATTTAACCACCGGGTGAGAACCCCCCACATTGAGATTCACCGTTTCTAGTGAATGTCACGTCCTTTATTTAACCACCAGGTGAGAACCCCCCACATTGAGATTCACCGTTTCTAGTGAATGTCACGTCCTTTATTTAACCACCAGGTGAGAACCCCCCACATTGAGATTCACCGTTTCTAGTGAATGTTACGTCCTTTATTTAACCACCGGGTGAGAACCACCCCCTCATTGAGATTCACCGTTTCTAGTGAATGTCACGTCCTTTATTTAACCACCAGGTGAGAACCCCCCACATTGAGATTCACCGTTTCTAGTGAATGTCACGTCCTTTATTTAACCACCGGGTGAGAACCCCCCAAATTGAGATTCACCGTTTCTAGTGAATGTCACGTCCTTTATTTAACCACCAGGTGAGAACCCCCCACATTGAGATTCACCGTTTCAAGTGAATGTCACGTCCTTTATTTAACCACCAGGTGAGAACCCCCCCACATTGAAATTCACCGTTTCTAGTGAATGTCACGTCCTTTATTTAACCACCAGGTGAGAACCTCCCACATTGAGATTCACCGTTTCTAGTGAATGTCACGTCCTTTATTTAACCATCAGGTGAGAACCCCCCACATTGAGATTCACCGTTTCTAGTGAATGTCACGTCCTTTATTTAACCACCAGGTGAGAACCCCCCCACATTGAGATTCACCGTTTCTAGTGAATGTCACGTCCTTTATTTAACCACCAGGTGAGAACCCCCCACATTGAGATTCACCGTTTCTAGTGAATGTCACGTCCTTTATTTAACCACCAGATGAGAACCACCCCACATTGAGATTCACCGTTTCTAGTGAATGTCACGTCCTTTATTTAACCACCAGGTGAGAACCCCCCACATTGAGATTCACCGTTTCTAGTCAATGTCACGTCCTTTATTTAACCACCAGGTGAGAACCCCCCCACATTGAGATTCACCGTTTCTAGTGAATGTCACGTCCTTTATTTAACCACCAGGTGAGAACCCCCCACATTGAGATTCACCGTTTCTAGTGAATGTCACGTCCTTTATTCAACCACCAGGTGAGAACCCCCCACATTGAGATTCACCGTTTCTAGTGAATGTCACGTCCTTTATTTAACCACTGGGTGAGAAGCCCTCACATTGAGATTCACCGTTTCTAGTGAATGTCACGTCCTTTATTTAACCACCAGGTGAGAACCCCTACATTGAGATTCACCGTTTCTAGTGAATGTCATGTCCTTTATTTAACCACCAGGTGAGAACCCCCCACATTGAGATTCACCGTTTCTAGTGAATGTCACGTCCTTTATTTAACCACCAGGTGAGAACCCCCCACATTGAGATTCACCATTTCTAGTGAATGTCACGTCCTTTATTTAACCACCAGTTAAGAACCCCCCACATTGAGATTCACCGTTTCTAGTGAATGTCACGTCCTTTATTTAACCACTAGGTGAGAACCCCCCACATTGAGATTCACCGTTTCTAGTGAATGTCACGTCCTTTATTTAACCACCAGGTGAGAACCCCCCAACATTGAGATTCACCGTTTCTAGTGAATGTCACGTCCTTTATTTAACCACCAGGTGAGAACCCCCACCCACATTGAGATTCACCGTTTCTTGTGAATGTCACGTCCTTTATTTAACCACTAGGTGAGAACCCCCCACATTGAGATTCACCGTTTCTAGTGAATGTCACGTCCTTTATTTAACCACCAGGTGAGAACCCCCCACATTGAGATTCACCGTTTCTAGTGAATGTCACGTCCTTTATTTAACCACCAGGTGAGAACCCCCTCCCACATTGAGATTCACCGTTTCTAGCGAATGTCACGTCCTTTATTTAACCACCAGGTGAGAACCCCCCTAACATTGAGATTCACCGTTTCTAGTGAATGTCACGTCCTTTATTTAACCACCAGGTGAGAACCCCCCCCCCCATTGAGATTCAACGTTTCTAGTGAATGTCACGTCCTTTATTTAACCACCAGGTGAGAAACCCCCCACATTGAGATTCACCGTTTCTAGTGAATGTCACGTCCTTTATTTAACCACCAGGTGAGAACCCCCCCCCCCATGAGATTCACCGTTTCTAGTGAATGTCACGTCCTTTATTTAACCACTGGGTGAGAACCCCCCCTACATTGAGATTCACCGTTTCTAGTGAATGTCACGTCCTTTATTTAACTACCAGGTGAGAACTCCTCCCCCCACATTGAGATTCACCGTTTCTAGTGAATGTCACGTCCTTTATTTAACCACCAGGTGAGAACCCCCCACATTGAGATTCACCGTTTCTAGTGAATGTCACGTCCTTTATTTAACCACTGGGTGAGAACCCCCCCCCCCCCCCCCCACATTGAGATTCACCGTTTCTAGTGAATGTCACGTCCTTTATTTAACCACCAGATGAGAACCCCCCACATTGAGATTCACCGTTTCTAGTGAATGTCACGTCCTTTATTTAACCACCAGGTGAGAACCCCTACATTGAGATTCACCGTTTCTAGTGAATGTCACGTCCTTTATTTAACCACCGGGTGAGAACCCCCCACATTGAGATTCACTGTTTCTAGTGAATGTCACGTCCTTTATTTAACCACCAGGTGAGAACCCCCCACATTGAGATTCACCGTTTCTAGTGAATGTCACGTCCTTTATTTAACCACCAGGTGAGAACCCCCCACATTGAGATTCACCGTTTCTAGTGAATGTCACGTCCTTTATTTAACCACTGGGTGAGAACCCCCCACATTGAGATTCACCGTTTCTAGTGAATGTCACGTCCTTTATTTAACCACTGGGTGAGAACCCTCCCAACATTGATATTCACCATTTCAAGTAAATGTCACGTCCTTTATTTAACCACGAGGTGAGAACCCCCCACATTGAGATTCACCGTTTCTAGTGAATGTCACGTCCTTTATTTAACCACCAGGTGAGAACCACCCACATTGAGATTCACCGTTTCTAGTGAATGTCACGTCTTTATTTAACCACCAGGTGAGAACCCCCCACATTGAGATTCACCGTTTCTAGTGAATGTCACGTCCTTTATTTAACCACCGGGTGAGAACCCCCCACGTTGAGATTCACCGTTTCTAGTGAATGTCACGTCCTTTATTTAACCACCAGGTGAGAACCCCCCACATTGAGATTCACCGTTTCTAGTGAATGTCACGTCCTTTATTTAACCACCAGGTGAGAACCCCCTCCCCACATTGAGATTCACCGTTTCTAGTGAATGTCACGTCCTTTATTTAACCACCAGGTGAGAACCCCCCACATTGAGATTCACCGTTTCTAGTGAATGTCACGTCCTTTATTTAACCACCAGGTGAGAACCACGCACATTGAGATTCACCGTTTCTAGTGAATGTCAAATCCTTTATTTAACCACCAGGTGAGAACCCCCCCACATTGAGATTCACCGTTTCTAGTGGATGTCACGTCCTTTATTTAACCACCAGGTGAGAACCCCCCACATTGAGATTCACCGTTTCTAGTGAATGTCACGTCCTTTATTTAACCACCAGGTGAGAACCCCCCACATTGAGATTCACCGTTTCTAGTGAATGTCACGTCCTTTATTTAACCACCGGGTGAGAACCCCCCACCCCCCACATTGAGATTCACCGTTTCTAGTGAATGTCACGTCCTTTATTTAACCACCGGGTGAGAACCTCCCCACATTGAGATTCACCGTTTCTAGTGAATGTCACGTCCTTTATTTAACCACCAGGTGAGAACCCCCCACATTGAGATTCACCGTTTCTAGTGAATGTCACGTCCTTTATTTAACCACTAAGTGAGAACCCCCCCACATTGAGATTCACCGTTTCTAGTGAATGTCACGTCCTTTATTTAACCACCGGGTGAGAACCTCCCCACATTGAGATTCACCGTTTCTAGTGAATGTCACGTCCTTTATTTAACCACCAGGTGAGAACCCCCCACATTGAGATTCACCGTTTCTAGTGAATGTCACGTCCTTTATTTAACCACCAGGTGAGAACCCCCCCCCCCCCACATTGAGATTCACCGTTTCTAGTGAATGTCACGTCCTTTATTTAACCACCAGGTCAGACAGCCCCCCCAAACCCCCATTGAGATTCAACGTCTCTGCGATGTTTAAAAAGGGAGGGGCATATTTACAATAATTTAATCACAAATATAAATTCTGTTTCCTGTTTAAAAAAAAATAAAAAAATATCAGCCGTGAACGAACGCTCCTAATGGACCGCGTCTTGCAGGATAAGTCGACGACATCATCATGAACATCACCACCATCATCATCACCAACATCACCAACATCACCATTACCACCACCATCACCACCACCGCCATCATCATCATCACCACCACCACCAACACCACCACCACCATCACCACCATCACCACCATCATCATCACCACCACCATCATCATCACCACCACCATCACCATCATCATCACCACCACCATCACCACCACCACCATCACCACCACCACCATCACCACCATCACCACCAACATCACCACCATCACCACCACCGCCATCATCATCATCACCACCGCCATCATCATCATCACCACCACCAACATCACCACCACCGCCATCATCATCACCACCGCCATGATCATCACCATGATCATCACCATCATCATCACCACCATCATCACCACCACCAACATTACCAACATCACCACCACCGCCATCATCACCACCATCACCACAATCACCATCACCACCATCACCACCATCACCACCACCATCACCACCACCATCACTACCACCATCACCATCACTACCACCATCACCATCACTACCACCATCACCATCACTACCACCACCACCATCAACATCACCACCATCAACATCATCATCACCACCACCAACTCCGCCACCGCCATCGTCATCAAATCACCATCATCACTACCACCACCACCATCATCACTACCATCACTATCTGGGGGTGGGTGGGGGGAGTGCCACTAAAATCAATACTACTTTGCTGGATACGCGCCAAAGTTGTGGTCAACCCTACTACGGATGGACTCACCCCACTGGTGAGTCTCTCCGTCTCCCGTTTTGATTCCGAGAGAGACGCGAGGCAAGAACAGGAGGGGCTTGAACCTGGCCCCTCGGTGTCTCCGACACGGCCGTTATAACACAGACGCGGCTATTTGAAATTGATATGCTCGATTAGGAAATTTACACGGCGATTATACAATTCATATGCCCATTAGGAAATTGTCACGGGCCATTATGGAATTCATATGCCCATTAGGAAATTGTCACGGGCCATTATGGAATTCATATGCCCATTAGGAAATTTCCACGGGCCATTATGGAAGTCATATGCCCATTAGGAAATTGTCACGGGCCATGATGGAATTAATATGCCCATTAGGAAATTGTCACGGGCCATTATGGAATTCATATGCCCATTAGGAAATTGCCACGGGCCATTATACAATTAATATGCCCATTAGGAAATTGTCACGGCCGTTATGGAAGTCATATGCCCATTAGGAAATTGCCACGGGCTATGATGGAATTCATATTCCCATTAGGAAATTGCCACGGGCCATTATGGAATTCATATGCCAATTAGGAAATTGCCACGGGCCATTATAAAATTCATATGCCCATTAGGAAATGGGCACGGGCCATTATACAATTCATATGCCCATTAGGAAATTGCCACGGGCTATTATGGAATTCATATGCCCATTAAATAGCCACGGGCCATTATGGAATTAATATTCCCATTCAGAAATTGCCACGGGCCATTATGGAATTCATATGCCAATTAGGAAATTGCCACGGGCCATTATGGAATTCATATGCCCATTAGGAAATGGGCACGGGCTATTATGGAAGTCATATGCCCATTAGGAAACTGACACGGGCCATTATGACCCTGACACGCCCATTAGGAAATTGACACGCCCATTAGGAAATTGACACGGCTATTACGATCCTGACACGCCCATTAGGAAATTGACACGGCGATTACGATCCTGACACGCCCATTATGGAATTGATATACACATTAGTAAATTGACGCTGCCATTATAAATCTGACACGAGCATGTGTGTACACGTGTATGTGTGTGAAGGTGTGTACACGTGTATGTGTGTGTACACGTGTATGTGTGTGAACGTGTGTACGCGTGTATGTGTGTAACGCGTGTATGTGTGTGAAGGTGTGTACGCGTGTATGTGTGTACACGTGTATGTGTGTGAAGGTGTGTACACGTGTATGTGTGTGTACACGTGTATGTGTGTGAACGTGTGTACGCGTGTATGTGTGTAACGCGTGTATGTGTGTGAAGGTGTGTACGCGTGTATGTGTGTGAAGGTGTACACGTGTATGTGTGTACACGTGTATGTGTGTGAAGGTGTGTACACGTGTATGTGTGTAACGCGTGTATGTGTGTGAAGGTGTGTACACGTGTATGTGTGTACACGTGTATGTGTGTGAAGGTGTGTACACGTGTATGTGTGTAACGCGTGTATGTGTGTGAAGGTGTGTACGCGTGTATGTGTGTGAACGTGTGTACACGTGTATGTGTGTGAAGGTGTGTACACGTGTATGTGTGTAAAGGTGTGTACACGTGTATGTGTGTGAAGGTGTGTACACGTGTATGTGTGTGAACGTGTGTACGCGTGTATGTGTGTAACGCGTGTATGTGTGTGAAGGTGTGTACGCGTGTATGTGTGTGAAGGTGTGTACACGTGTATGTGTGTACACGTGTATGTGTGTGAAGGTGTGTACACGTGTATGTGTGTAACGCGTGTATGTGTGAAGGTGTGTACACGTGTATGTGTGTACACGTGTATGTGTGTGAAGGTGTGTACACGTGTATGTGTGTAACGCGTGTATGTGTGTGAAGGTGTGTACGCGTGTATGTGTGTGAACGTGTGTACACGTGTATGTGTGTGAAGGTGTGTACACGTGTATGTGTGTGAAGGTGTGTACACGTGTATGTGTGTGAAGGTGTGTACACGTGTATGTGTGTAACGCGTGTATGTGTGTGAAGGTGTGTACACGTGTATGTGTGAAGGTGTGTACGCGTGTATGTGTGTGAACTTGTGTACACGTGTATGTGTGTGAACGTGTGTACACGTGTATGTGTGTGAACGTGTGTACACGTGTATGTGTGTGAACGTGTGTACACGTGTATGTGTGTGTACGTGTGTGAAGGTGTGTACACGTGTATGTGTGTACACGTTTATGTGTGTGAACGTGTGTACACGTGTATGTGTGTGAAGGTGTGTACACGTGTATGTGTGTGAAGGTGTGTACACGTGTATGTGTGTGAAGGTGTGTACACGTGTATGTGTGTGAAGGTGTGTACACGTGTATGTGTGTGAACGTGTGTACACGTGTATGTGTGTGAAGGTGTGTACGCGTGTATGTGTGTGAAGGTGTGTACACGTGTATGTGTGTGAACGTGTGTACACGTGTATGTGTGTGAAGGTGTGTACACGTGTATGTGTGTGAAGGTGTGTACACGTGTATGTGTGTGAAGGTGTGTACACGTGTATGTGTGTGAAGGTGTGTACACGTGTATGTGTGTAACGCGTGTATGTGTGTGAAGGTGTGTACACGTGTATGTGTGAAGGTGTGTACGCGTGTATGTGTGTGAACTTGTGTACACGTGTATGTGTGTGAACGTGTGTACACGTGTATGTGTGTGAACGTGTGTACACGTGTATGTGTGTGAAGGTGTGTACACGTGTATGTGTGTGTACGTGTGTGAAGGTGTGTACACGTGTATGTGTGTACACGTTTATGTGTGTGAACGTGTGTACACGTGTATGTGTGTGAAGGTGTGTACACGTGTATGTGTGTGAAGGTGTGTACACGTGTATGTGTGTGAAGGTGTGTACACGTGTATGTGTGTGAACGTGTGTACACGTGTATGTGTGTGAAGGTGTGAAGGTGTGTACGCGTGTATGTGTGTGAAGGTGTGTACACGTGTATGTGTGTGAACGTGTGTACACGTGTATGTGTGTGAAGGTGTGTACACGTGTATGTGTGTGAAGGTGTGTACACGTGTATGTGTGTGAACGTGTGTACACGTGTATGTGTGTGAAGGTGTGTACACGTGTATGTGTGTGAACGTGTGTACACGTGTATGTGTGTGAAGGTGTGTACACGTGTATGTGTGTGAAGGTGCGTACACGTGTATGTGTGTGAAGGTGCGTACACGTGTATGTGTGTGAAGGTGTGTACACGTGTATGTGTGTGAACGTGTGTACACGTGTATGTGTGTGAACGTGTGTACACGTGTATGTGTGTGAAGGTGTGTACACGTGTATGTGTGTGAAGGTGTGTACGCGTGTATGTGTGTGAAGGTGTGTACGCGTGTATGTGTGTGATGGTGTGTACACGTGTATGTGTGTGAACGTGTGTACACGTGTGTGTGATGGTGTGTACACGTGTATGTGTGTGAACGTGTGTACACGTGTATGTGTGTGATGGTGTGTACACGTGTATGTGTGTGAAGGTGTGTACACGTGTATGTGTGTAACGCCTGTATGTGTGTGAAGGTGTGTACGCGTGTATGTGTGTGAACGTGTGTACACGTGTGTGAACGTGTGAACACGTGTGTGTCCACGCGTGTGTCCACGCATGTGTACACGTGTGTGAACACGTGTACACGCGTGTGTACACGCATGCGCGTTTGTACACGTGTGTGTGTACACGCGCGTGTGCGTGTGTGTGTACACGCGCGTGTGCGTGTACACGTGTGTGTGTACACAGCCAGTCATCTCAGTCAGTCGACCCGTGGCACCTGCTGGGTCTGCCCCGTGACCTCCTGCCAGCGGGCGTTCGACACTTCACGTGGCCTCAGGGTGCACATAGCCTGGCACAAGCGTCGTGGTGACGTCACCGCCACTTAGTGGCGCATGGCGGTTGTTGTTCTACACGTGTGTGTGCGTGTGTGTGTGTACACTGTGTGTGTACACGCGTGTGTGTGTGTGTACACTGTGTGTGTGTACACTGTGTGTGTGTGTACACTGTGTGTGTGTGTGTACACCGTGTGTGTGTGTACACTGTGTGTGTGTACACTGTGTGTGTGTGTGCACTGTGTGTGTGTACACTGTGTGTACACTGTGTGTGTGTGTGTACACGTGTATGTGTGTGTGAGTACACTGTGTGTGTGCACACGTGTATGTGTGTGTGTGTACACTGTGTGTGTGTACACTGTGTGTGTGTACACTGTGTGTGTGTGTACACTGTGTGTGTGTGTGTGTACACTGTGTGTGTGTGTACACTGTGCATGTGTGTACACTGTGTGTGTGTACACTGTGTGTGTGTGTACACTGTGTGTGTGTACACTGTGTGTGTGTGTACACTGTGTGTGTGTGTACACTGTGTATGTGTGTGTGTGTACACTGTGTGTGTGTACACTGTGTGTGTGTACACTGTGTGTGTGTGTACACTGTGTGTGTGTACACTGTGTGTGTGTGTACACTGTGTGTGTGTGTACACTGTGTGTGTGTACACTGTGTGTGTGTGTGTGTACACTGTGTGTGTGTGTACACTGTGTGTGTGTGTGTACACTGTGTATGTGTGTGTGTGTACACGCGCATCACGGCTCTTTGCTGTGAATCAGGAACGGATGAGTTTGCTGGGGCGGTCTTTGTCGTCGTCGTCGTCGTGAACCACAGCGACAGGAGTCCAGCCGCTGGCTGAGCGGGTGACCTCGTCCCTCCTCTAGGTCCGCTCCGACGCAAACGGTCCTGGCCGGAGCTGTCAGGGCCGCAGGTGGACGTGGGGGTGGTGCCTGAGGCTCTGCAGCAGCTCCTCCTCGGTGGGCTCCTCCACGTCCTTCCTGCAACGCGGCAGCAGCAGTGAGCCTCACGCTGACCCTGAGACTCAGTGAGACTCACGCTGACCCTGAGTCTCTCACTGAGTCTCACTGAGTCTCACTGAGTCTCTCACTGGGTGTCACTGAGTCTCTCACTGAGTCTCACTGAGTCTCACGCTGACCCTGAGTCTCACTGAGTCTCACTGAGTCTCTCACTGAGTCTCACTGAGTGTCACTGAGTCTCTCACTGGGTGTCACTGAGTCTCTCACTGGGTGTCACTGAGTCTCTCACTGAGTCTCACTGAGTCTCACTGAGTCTCACGCTGACCCTGAGTCTCACTGGGTCTCACTGAGTCTCACAGGGTCTCACTGAGTCTCAGTCTCACTGAGACTCAGTGAGACTCACGCTGACCCTGAGTCTCACTGGGTCTCACTGAGTCTCACTGGGTCTCACTGAGTCTCAGTCTCACTGAGTCTCACTGGGTCTCACTGAGTCTCACTGGGTCTCACTGAGTCTCACAGGGTCTCACTGAGTCTCAGTCTCACTGAGACTCAGTGAGACTCACGCTGACCCTGAGTCTCACTGGGTCTCACTGAGTCTCACTGGGTCTCACTGAGTCTCAGTCTCACTGAGTCTCACTGGGTCTCACTGAGTCTCACTGGGTCTCACTGAGTCTCACAGGGTCTCACTGAGTCTCAGTCTCACTGAGTCTCACTGGGTCTCACTGAGCCTCACTGGGTCTCACTGAGTCTCAGTCTCACTGAGTCTCTCACTGAGTCTCACTGAGCCTCACGCTGACCCTGAGACTCAGTGAGACTCACGCTGACCCTGAGTCTCACTGGGTCTCACTGAGTCTCTCACTGAGTCTCACTGAGTGTCACTGAGTCTCTCACTGGGTGTCACTGAGTCTCTCACTGAGTCTCACTGGGTCTCCCTGAGTCTCACGCTGACCCTGAGTCTCACTGGGTCTCACTGAGTCTCACTGGGTCTCACTGAGTCTCAGTCTCACTGAGTCTCACTGAGACTCAGTGAGACTCACGCTGACCCTGAGTCTCACTGGGTCTCACTGAGTCTCTCACTGAGTCTCACTGAGTGTCACTGAGTCTCTCACTGGGTGTCACTGAGACTCTCACTGAGTCTCACTGAGTCTCACTGAGTCTCACGCTGACCCTGAGACTCAGTCTCTCACTGAGTCTCACTGGGTCTCCCTGAGTCTCACTCTGACCCTGAGACCCGGTCTCCCTGAGTCTCACTCGGACCCTGAGACCCGGTCTCCCTGAGTCTCACTCTGAGTCTCACTCTGACCCTGAGTCTCACTGAGTCTCCCTGAGTCTCACTGAGTCTCACTGAGTCTCACTCTGACCCTGAGACCCGGTCTCCCTGAGTCTCCCTGAGTCTCACTCTGACCCTGAGACCTGGTCTCCCTGAGTCTCACTCTGACCCTGAGAGTCTCACTCTGACCCTGAGTCTCTCACTGAGTCTCACTGAGTCTCACTGAGTGTCACTGAGTCTCACTGAGTCTCACTGAGTCTCACGCTGACCCTGAGACTCAGTCTCTCACTGAGTCTCACTGGGTCTCCCTGAGTCTCACTCTGACCCTGAGACCCGGTCTCCCTGAGTCTCACTCTGACCCTGAGACCCGGTCTCCCTGAGTCCCACTCTGACCCTGAGACCCGGTCTCCCTGAGTCTCACTCTGAGTCTCACTCTGACCCTGAGTCTCACTGAGTCTCCCTGAGTCTCACTGAGTCTCACTCTGACCCTGAGACCCGGTCTCCCTGAGTCTCCCTGAGTCTCACTCTGACCCTGATACCTGGTCTCCCTGAGTCTCACTCTGACCCTGAGACCCGGTCTCCCTGAGTCTCATTCTGGCCCTGAGACCCGGTCTCCCTGAGTCTCACTCTGACCCTGAGACCCGGTCTCCCTGAGTCTCCCTGAGTCTCACTCTGACCCTGAGACCTGGTCTCCCTGAGTCTCACTCTGACCCTGAGACCCGGTCTCCCTGAGTCTCACTCTGGCCCTGGGACCCGTCTCCCTGAGTCTCACTCTGACCCTGAGACCCGGTCTCCCTGAGTCTCCCTGAGTCTCACTCTGACCCTGAGACCTGGTCTCCCTGAGTCTCACTCTGACCTTGAGACCCGGTCTCCCTGAGTCTTACTCTGGCCCTGGGACCCGGTCTCCCTGAGTCTCACTCTGACCCTGAGACCCGGTCTCCCAGAGTTTCCCTGAGTCTCACTCTGACCCTGAGACCCAGTCTCCCTTAGTCTCCCTGAGTCTCACTCTGACCCTGAGTCTCCCTGAGTCTCACTGAGTCTCACTCTGACCCTGAGACCCGGTCTCCCTGAGTCTCACTCTGACCCTGAGACCCGGTCTCCCTGAGTCTCACTCTGACCCTGAGACCCGGTCTCCCTAAGTCTCCCTGAGACTCACTCTGACCCAGAGACCCGGTCTCCCTGAGTCTCACTCTGACCCTGAGACCTGGTCTCCCTGAGTCTCACTCTGACCCTGAGACCCGGTCTCCCTGAGTCTCACTCTGACCCTGAGTCTCACTGAGTCTCACTCTGACCCTGAGTCACCGGAAGATGATGTGTAGGTTGCTGCCGTATGCGAGGTGCTCCTCCTGAGTCTCCCTGAGTCTCACTCTGACCCTGAGTCTCACTGAGTCTCACTCTGACCCTGAGTCACCGGAAGATGATGTGTAGGTTGCTGCCGTATGCGAGGTGCTCCTCCTGAGTCTCCCTGAGTCTCACTCTGACCCTGAGACCCGGTCTCCCTGAGTCTCCCTGAGTCTCACTCTGACCCTGAGTCTCCCTGAGTCTCACTCTGACCCTGAGTCTCACTGAGTCTCACTCTGACCCTGAGTCACCGGAAGATGATGTGTAGGTTGCTGCCGTATGCGAGGTGCTCCTCCTGAGTCTCCCTGAGTCTCACTCTGACCCTGAGTCTCCCTGAGTCTCACTCTGACCCTGAGTCTCCCTGAGTCTCACTCTGACCCTGAGTCTCCCTGAGTCTCACTCTGACCCTGAGTCTCACTGAGTCTCACTCTGACCATGAGTCTCACTGAGTCTCACTCTGACCCTGAGTCTCACTGAGTCTCACTCTGACCCTGAGACCCAGTCTCCCTGAGTCTCCCTGAGTCTCACTCTGACCCTGAGTCTCCCTGAGTCTCACTCTGACCCTGAGTCTCACTCTGACCCTGAGTCTCACTGAGTCTCACGCTGACCCTGAGTCACCGGAAGATGATGTGTAGGTTGCTGCCGTATGCGAGGTGCTCCTCCTGAGTCTCACTGAGTCTCACTCTGACCCTGAGTCTCACTGAGGCTCACTCTGACCCTGAGTCACCGGAAGATGATGTGTAGGTTGCTGCCGTATGCGAGGTGCTCCTCCTGAGTCTCCCTGAGTCTCACTCTGACCCTGAGTCTCACTGAGTCTCACTCTGACCCTGAGTCACCGGAAGATGATGTGTAGGTTGCTGCCGTATGCGAGGTGCTCCTCCTGAGTCTCCCTGAGTCTCACTCTGACCCTGAGTCTCACTGAGTCTCACTCTGACCCTGAGTCACCGGAAGATGATGTGTAGGTTGCTGCCGTATGCGAGGTGCTCCTCCTGAGTCTCCCTGAGTCTCACTCTGACCCTGAGTCTCCCTGAGTCTCACTCTGACCCTGAGTCTCACTGAGTCTCACTCTGACCCTGAGACCCGGTCTCCATGAGTCTCCCTGAGTCTCACTCTGACCCTGAGTCTCACTGAGCCTCACTCTGACCCTGAGTCACCGGAAGATGATGTGTAGGTTGCTGCCGTATGTGAGGTGCTCCTCCTGAGTCTCACTGAGTCTCACTCTGACCCTGAGACCCGGGCTCCCTGAGTCTCACTCTGACCCTGAGTCTCCCTGAGTCTCACTCTGACCCTGAGTCTCCCTGAGTCTCACTCTGACCCTGAGTCTCACTGAGTCTCACTCTGACCCTGAGTCTCCCAGAGACTCACTCTGACCCTGAGTCTCCCTGAGTCTCACTCTGACCCTGAGTCTCACTGAGTCTCACTCTGACCCTGAGACCCGGTCTCCCTGAGTCTCCCTGAGTCTCACTCTGACCCGGAGTCTCCCTGAGTCTCACTCTGACCCTGAGTCTCACTGAGTCTCACTCTGACCCTGAGTCTCTCTGAGTCTCACTCTGACCCTGAGTCTCCCTGAGTCTCACTCTGACCCTGAGTCTCACTGAGTCTCACTCTGACCCTGAGTCACCGGAAGATGATGTGTAGGTTGCTGCCGTATGCGAGGTGCTCCTCCTGAGTCTCCTTGAGTCTCACTCTGACCTTGAGTCTCACTGAGTCTCACTCTGACCTTGAGTCTCACTGAGCCTCACTCTGACCCTGAGTCTCACTGAGTCTCACTCTGACCCTGAGTCACCGGAAGATGATGTGTAGGTTGCTGCCGTATGCGAGGTGCTCCTCCTGAGTCTCCCTGAGTCTCACTCTGACCCTGAGTCTCCCTGAGTCTCACTCTGACCCTGAGTCTCACTGAGTCTCACTCTGACCCTGAGTCACCGGAAGATGATGTGTAGGTTGCTGCCGTATGTGAGGTGCTCCTCCTGAGTCTCACTGAGTCTCACTCTGACCCTGAGACCCGGGCTCCCTGAGTCTCACTCTGACCCTGAGTCTCCCTGAGTCTCACTCTGACCCTGAGTCTCCCTGAGTCTCACTCTGACCCTGAGTCTCACTGAGTCTCACTCTGACCCTGAGTCTCCCTGAGTCTCACTCTGACCCTGAGTCTCCCTGAGTCTCACTCTGACCCTGAGTCTCACTGAGTCTCACTCTGACCCTGAGACCCGGTCTCCCTGAGTCTCCCTGAGTCTCACTCTGACCCGGAGTCTCCCTGAGTCTCACTCTGACCCTGAGTCTCACTGAGTCTCACTCTGACCCTGAGTCTCTCTGAGTCTCACTCTGACCCTGAGTCTCCCTGAGTCTCACTCTGACCCTGAGTCTCACTGAGTCTCACTCTGACCCTGAGTCACCGGAAGATGATGTGTAGGTTGCTGCCGTATGCGAGGTGCTCCTCCTGAGTCTCCTTGAGTCTCACTCTGACCTTGAGTCTCACTGAGTCTCACTCTGACCCTGAGTCTCACTGAGGCTCACTCTGACCCTGAGTCACCGGAAGATGATGTGTAGGTTGCTGCCGTATGCGAGGTGCTCCTCCTGAGTCTCCCTGAGTCTCACTCTGACCCTGAGTCTCACTGAGTCTCACTCTGACCCTGAGTCACCGGAAGATGATGTGTAGGTTGCTGCCGTATGCGAGGTGCTCCTCCTGAGTCTCCCTGAGTCTCACTCTGACCCTGAGACCCGGTCTCCCTGAGTCTCCCTGAGTCTCACTCTGACCCTGAGTCTCCCTGAGTCTCACTCTGACCCTGAGTCTCACTGAGTCTCACTCTGACCCTGAGTCACCGGAAGATGATGTGTAGGTTGCTGCCGTATGCGAGGTGCTCCTCCTGAGTCTCCCTGAGTCTCACTCTGACCCTGAGTCTCCCTGAGTCTCACTCTGACCCTGAGTCTCACTGAGTCTCACTCTGACCCTGAGACCCGGTCTCCATGAGTCTCCCTGAGTCTCACTCTGACCCTGAGTCTCACTGAGTCTCACTCTGACCCTGAGTCACCGGAAGATGATGTGTAGGTTGCTGCCGTATGTGAGGTGCTCCTCCTGAGTCTCACTGAGTCTCACTCTGACCCTGAGACCCGGGCTCCCTGAGTCTCACTCTGACCCTGAGTCTCCCTGAGTCTCACTCTGACCCTGAGTCTCCCTGAGTCTCACTCTGACCCTGAGTCTCACTGAGTCTCACTCTGACCCTGAGTCTCCCAGAGACTCACTCTGACCCTGAGTCTCCCTGAGTCTCACTCTGACCCTGAGTCTCACTGAGTCTCACTCTGACCCTGAGACCCGGTCTCCCTGAGTCTCCCTGAGTCTCACTCTGACCCGGAGTCTCCCTGAGTCTCACTCTGACCCTGAGTCTCACTGAGTCTCACTCTGACCCTGAGTCTCTCTGAGTCTCACTCTGACCCTGAGTCTCCCTGAGT
Source organism: Petromyzon marinus (assembly GCF_048934315.1). Taxonomy (NCBI): domain Eukaryota; kingdom Metazoa; phylum Chordata; class Hyperoartia; order Petromyzontiformes; family Petromyzontidae; genus Petromyzon; species Petromyzon marinus. Next base: position 61,115 of record NW_027423207.1, read on the forward strand.
CTCACTCTGACCCTGAGTCTCACTGAGTCTCACTCTGACCCTGAGTCACCGGAAGATGATGTGTAGGTTGCTGCCGTATGCGAGGTGCTCCTCCTGAGTCTCCTTGAGTCTCACTCTGACCTTGAGTCTCACTGAGTCTCACTCTGACCTTGAGTCTCACTGAGCCTCACTCTGACCCTGAGTCTCACTGAGTCTCACTCTGACCCTGAGTCACCGGAAGATGATGTGTAGGTTGCTGCCGTATGCGAGGTGCTCCTCCTGAGTCTCCCTGAGTCTCACTCTGACCCTGAGTCTCCCTGAGTCTCACTCTGACCCTGAGTCTCACTGAGTCTCACTCTGACCCTGAGACCCGGTCTCCATGAGTCTCCCTGAGTCTCACTCTGACCCTGAGTCTCACTGAGTCTCACTCTGACCCTGAGTCACCGGAAGATGATGTGTAGGTTGCTGCCGTATGTGAGGTGCTCCTCCTGAGTCTCACTGAGTCTCACTCTGACCCTGAGACCCGGGCTCCCTGAGTCTCACTCTGACCCTGAGTCTCCCTGAGTCTCACTCTGACCCTGAGTCTCCCTGAGTCTCACTCTGACCCTGAGTCTCACTGAGTCTCACTCTGACCCTGAGTCTCCCTGAGTCTCACTCTGACCCTGAGTCTCCCTGAGTCTCACTCTGACCCTGAGTCTCACTGAGTCTCACTCTGACCCTGAGACCCGGTCTCCCTGAGTCTCCCTGAGTCTCACTCTGACCCGGAGTCTCCCTGAGTCTCACTCTGACCCTGAGTCTCACTGAGTCTCACTCTGACCCTGAGTCTCTCTGAGTCTCACTCTGACCCTGAGTCTCCCTGAGTCTCACTCTGACCCTGAGTCTCACTGAGTCTCACTCTGACCCTGAGTCACCGGAAGATGATGTGTAGGTTGCTGCCGTATGCGAGGTGCTCCTCCTGAGTCTCCTTGAGTCTCACTCTGACCTTGAGTCTCACTGAGTCTCACTCTGACCCTGAGTCTCACTGAGCCTCACTCTGACCCTGAGTCTCACTGAGTCTCACTCTGACCCTGAGTCACCGGAAGATGATGTGTAGGTTGCTGCCGTATGCGAGGTGCTCCTCCTGAGTCTCCCTGAGTCTCACTCTGACCCTGAGTCTCCCTGAGTCTCACTCTGACCCTGAGTCTCACTGAGTCTCACTCTGACCCTGAGACCCGGTCTCCATGAGTCTCCCTGAGTCTCACTCTGACCCTGAGTCTCACTGAGTCTCACTCTGACCCTGAGTCACCGGAAGATGATGTGTAGGTTGCTGCCGTATGTGAGGTGCTCCTCCTGAGTCTCACTGAGTCTCACTCTGACCCTGAGACCCGGGCTCCCTGAGTCTCACTCTGACCCTGAGTCTCCCTGAGTCTCACTCTGACCCTGAGTCTCCCTGAGTCTCACTCTGACCCTGAGTCTCACTGAGTCTCACTCTGACCCTGAGTCTCCCTGAGTCTCACTCTGACCCTGAGTCTCCCTGAGTCTCACTCTGACCCTGAGTCTCACTGAGTCTCACTCTGACCCTGAGACCCGGTCTCCCTGAGTCTCCCTGAGTCTCACTCTGACCCGGAGTCTCCCTGAGTCTCACTCTGACCCTGAGTCTCACTGAGTCTCACTCTGACCCTGAGTCTCTCTGAGTCTCACTCTGACCCTGAGTCTCCCTGAGTCTCACTCTGACCCTGAGTCTCCCTGAGTCTCACTCTGACCCTGAGTCTCACTGAGTCTCACTCTGACCCTGAGTCTCCCTGAGTCTCACTCTGACCCTGAGTCTCCCTGAGTCTCACTCTGACCCTGAGTCTCACTGAGTCTCACTCTGACCCTGAGACCCGGTCTCCCTGAGTCTCCCTGAGTCTCACTCTGACCCGGAGTCTCCCTGAGTCTCACTCTGACCCTGAGTCTCACTGAGTCTCACTCTGACCCTGAGTCTCACTGAGTCTCACTCTGACCCTGAGTCACCGGAAGATGATGTGTAGGTTGCTGCCGTATGCGAGGTGCTCCTCCTGAGTCTCCTTGAGTCTCACTCTGACCTTGAGTCTCACTGAGTCTCACTCTGACCCTGAGTCTCACTGAGGCTCACTCTGACCCTGAGTCACCGGAAGATGATGTGTAGGTTGCTGCCGTATGCGAGGTGCTCCTCCTGAGTCTCCCTGAGTCTCACTCTGACCCTGAGTCTCACTGAGTCTCACTCTGACCCTGAGTCACCGGAAGATGATGTGTAGGTTGCTGCCGTATGCGAGGTGCTCCTCCTGAGTCTCCCTGAGTCTCACTCTGACCCTGAGACCCGGTCTCCCTGAGTCTCCCTGAGTCTCACTCTGACCCTGAGTCTCCCTGAGTCTCACTCTGACCCTGAGTCTCACTGAGTCTCACTCTGACCCTGAGTCACCGGAAGATGATGTGTAGGTTGCTGCCGTATGCGAGGTGCTCCTCCTGAGTCTCCCTGAGTCTCACTCTGACCCTGAGTCTCCCTGAGTCTCACTCTGACCCTGAGTCTCACTGAGTCTCACTCTGACCCTGAGACCCGGTCTCCATGAGTCTCCCTGAGTCTCACTCTGACCCTGAGTCTCACTGAGTCTCACTCTGACCCTGAGTCACCGGAAGATGATGTGTAGGTTGCTGCCGTATGTGAGGTGCTCCTCCTGAGTCTCACTGAGTCTCACTCTGACCCTGAGACCCGGGCTCCCTGAGTCTCACTCTGACCCTGAGTCTCCCTGAGTCTCACTCTGACCCTGAGTCTCCCTGAGTCTCACTCTGACCCTGAGTCTCACTGAGTCTCACTCTGACCCTGAGTCTCCCAGAGACTCACTCTGACCCTGAGTCTCCCTGAGTCTCACTCTGACCCTGAGTCTCACTGAGTCTCACTCTGACCCTGAGACCCGGTCTCCCTGAGTCTCCCTGAGTCTCACTCTGACCCGGAGTCTCCCTGAGTCTCACTCTGACCCTGAGTCTCACTGAGTCTCACTCTGACCCTGAGTCTCTCTGAGTCTCACTCTGACCCTGAGTCTCCCTGAGTCTCACTCTGACCCTGAGTCTCACTGAGTCTCACTCTGACCCTGAGTCACCGGAAGATGATGTGTAGGTTGCTGCCGTATGCGAGGTGCTCCTCCTGAGTCTCCTTGAGTCTCACTCTGACCTTGAGTCTCACTGAGTCTCACTCTGACCTTGAGTCTCACTGAGCCTCACTCTGACCCTGAGTCTCACTGAGTCTCACTCTGACCCTGAGTCACCGGAAGATGATGTGTAGGTTGCTGCCGTATGCGAGGTGCTCCTCCTGAGTCTCCCTGAGTCTCACTCTGACCCTGAGTCTCCCTGAGTCTCACTCTGACCCTGAGTCTCACTGAGTCTCACTCTGACCCTGAGACCCGGTCTCCATGAGTCTCCCTGAGTCTCACTCTGACCCTGAGTCTCACTGAGTCTCACTCTGACCCTGAGTCACCGGAAGATGATGTGTAGGTTGCTGCCGTATGTGAGGTGCTCCTCCTGAGTCTCACTGAGTCTCACTCTGACCCTGAGACCCGGGCTCCCTGAGTCTCACTCTGACCCTGAGTCTCCCTGAGTCTCACTCTGACCCTGAGTCTCCCTGAGTCTCACTCTGACCCTGAGTCTCACTGAGTCTCACTCTGACCCTGAGTCTCCCTGAGTCTCACTCTGACCCTGAGTCTCCCTGAGTCTCACTCTGACCCTGAGTCTCACTGAGTCTCACTCTGACCCTGAGACCCGGTCTCCCTGAGTCTCCCTGAGTCTCACTCTGACCCGGAGTCTCCCTGAGTCTCACTCTGACCCTGAGTCTCACTGAGTCTCACTCTGACCCTGAGTCTCTCTGAGTCTCACTCTGACCCTGAGTCTCCCTGAGTCTCACTCTGACCCTGAGTCTCACTGAGTCTCACTCTGACCCTGAGTCACCGGAAGATGATGTGTAGGTTGCTGCCGTATGCGAGGTGCTCCTCCTGAGTCTCCTTGAGTCTCACTCTGACCTTGAGTCTCACTGAGTCTCACTCTGACCCTGAGTCTCACTGAGCCTCACTCTGACCCTGAGTCTCACTGAGTCTCACTCTGACCCTGAGTCACCGGAAGATGATGTGTAGGTTGCTGCCGTATGCGAGGTGCTCCTCCTGGTTGCAGTCGGCAGGTCCCTGGTTCTGGCTGCGGTCCCACTTGGTGATGAAGCTCTGCCCATCACCAACATCACCACCAACATCACCATCATCATCAACATCACCAACATCACCATCGTCACCATCGTCACCATCGTCACCACCAACATCATCATCATCAACACCACCAACATCACCATCATCACCAACATCATTATCAACATCACCAACATCACCATCATCATCAACATCACCATCATCATCACCACCAACATCGTCACCATCGTCACCACCAACATCACCATCATCATCAACATCACCAACATCACCAACATCACCATCATCACCATCGTAACCATCGTCACCACCGTCACTATCATCACCAACATCATCACCAACATCATCATCAACATCACCAACATCACCATCATCACCAACATCATCATCACCAACATCACCATCGTCACCATCATCATCAACATCACCACCAACATCACCATCATCACCAACATCACCATCATCAACATCACCAACATCACCAACATCATCAACATCACCACCGTCACCATCGTCACCATCGTCACCAACATCATCACCAACATCATCATCATCAACATCACCATCATCACCATTATCATTAACATCACCATCATCATCAACATCACCATCGTCACCAACATCACCATCATCAACATCACCAACATCACCATCGTCACCAACATCACCACCAACATCACCATCATCATCAACATCACCATCGTCACCAACATCATCACCAACATCACCATCATCACCAACATCACCATCATCATCAACATCACCACCAACATCACCACCGTCACCACCGTCACTATCGTCACCATCACCACCATCACCAACATCATCACCATTATCATCAAACAGAGACAAAGATCCCCCGTGTAGCCTCTAACAGGCTGCAGGGGCAAGTGCTGTTAGCTAGCACCTCACACACAGACAAAGGTCCCCCGTGTAGTCTCTAACAGACTGCAGGGGCAAGTGCTGTTAGCTAGCACCTCACACACAGACACAGACAAAGATCCCCCGTGTAGCCTCCAACAGACTGCAGGGGCAAGTGCTGTTAGCTAGCACCTCACACACAGACACAGACAAAGATCCCCCGTGTAGCCTCTAACAGACTGTAGGGGCAAGTGCTGTTAGCTAGCACCTCACACACAGACACAGACAAAGGTCCCCCGTGTAGCCTCTAACAGGCTGCAGGGGCAAGTGCTGTTAGCTGATCGGTACTGCTCATCAGTGGCAGGGTTGTTCTATCGATGATCGATCGGTGGGTATTGATCGCCAGGTTCAGAGTTGTTCCATCATTGATCTATCGGTGGGTACTGATCGCCAGCGGCAAGGTTGTTCCATCATTGATCGATCGGTGGGTATTGATCACCAGGTTCAGGGCTGTTCCGTCATTGATCGATCGGTGAGTACTGATCGCCAGCGGCAAGGTTGTTCCGTCATTGATCGATCGGTGGGTATTGATCATCAGTGGCAAGGTTGTTCCATCATTGATCGATCGGTGGGTATTGATCATCAGTGGCAGGGTTGTTCCATCAATGATCGATCGGTGGGTATTGATCACCAGGTTCAGGGCTGTCCCAACATTGATTGATCTGTGGGTATTGCTCGTCAGGTTCAGAGTTGTTCCGTCATTGATCGATCGGTGGGTACTGATCGCCAGCGGCAAGGTTGTTCCATCATTGATCGATCGGTGGGTATTGATCATGTATTGATCATCAGGCCCGGGTTATCACCTCGAGAATGAGTGCCACGAAGAGGTTGACCCAGATGACGGAGGAGACGAACCACCAGCACACAAAATAGAGCTGAGACCACCTGCAGGGAGACACGCGGAGACACGCGGAGACACAGTGGAGACACAGTGGAGACACAGAGACACACAGAGACACACAGAGACACAGTGGGGACATAGTGGAGACACACAGAGACACACAGAGACACAGTGGAGACACACAGAGACACACAGAGACATAGTGGAGACACACAGAGACACACAGAGACACAGTGGAGACACACAGAGACACAGTGGAGACAGTGGAGACACACAGAGACACACAGAGACACAGTGGAGACACACAGAGACACACAGAGACATAGTGGAGACACACAGAGACACACAGAGACACAGTGGAGACACACAGAGACACACAGAGACACAGTGGAGACACACAGAGACACACAGAGACACAGTGGAGACACAGTGGAGACACACGGAGACACAAAGAGACACAGTGGAGACACAGTGGAGACACACAGAGACACACGGAGACACAGTGGAGACACACAGAGACACACAGAGACACAGTGGGGACATAGTGGAGACACACGGAGACACAGTGGAGACACACAGAGACACAGTGGAGACACACAGAGACACAGTGGAGACACACAGAGACACACAGAGACACACAGAGACACAGTGAACCAGATGACGGAGGAGACGAACCACCAGCACACAAAATAGAGCTGAGACCACCTGCAGGGAGACACGCGGAGACACAGTGGAGACACAGTGGAGACACACAGAGACACACAGAGACACACAGAGACACAGTGGAGACAGTGGGGACACACAGAGACATAGTGGGGACACACAGAGACACAGTGGAGACTCACGGAGACACACAGAGACACACAGAGACACACAGAGACACAGTGGGGACACACAGAGACACAGTGGAGACACACAGAGACACAGTGGAGACTCACGGAGACACACAGAGACACACAGAGACACACAGAGACACAGTGGAGACACACAGAGACACACAGAGACACACAGAGACACACAGAGACACAGTGGGGACACACAGAGACACACAGAGACACACAGAGACACACAGAGACACACAGAGACACAGTGGAGACACACAGAGACACACAGAGACACAGTGGAGACACACAGAGACACACAGAGACACAGTGGAGACACAGTGGAGACACACAGAGACACACAGAGACACACAGAGACACACAGAGACACAGTGGAGACACAGTGGAGACACACAGAGACACACAGAGACACACAGAGACACAGTGGAGACACACAGAGACACACAGAGACACACAGAGACACACAGAGACACAGTGGGGACACACAGAGACACAGTGGAGACACACAGAGACACAGTGGAGACTCACGGAGACACACAGAGACACACAGAGACACACAGAGACACAGTGGAGACACACAGAGACACACAGAGACACACAGAGACACACAGAGACACAGTGGGGACACACAGAGACACACAGAGACACACAGAGACACACAGAGACACAGTGGAGACACACAGAGACACACAGAGACACAGTGGAGACACACAGAGACACACAGAGACACAGTGGAGACACAGTGGAGACACACAGAGACACACAGAGACACACAGAGACACACAGAGACACACAGAGACACACAGAGACACACAGAGACACAGTGGGGACACACAGAGACACAGTGGAGACACACAGAGACACAGTGGAGACACAGTGGAGACACAGAGACACACTGAGACATACAGAGACACACAGAGACACACAAAGACACACAGAGACACACAGAGACACACAGAGACACAGTGGAGACACAGTGGAGACACAGAGACACACAGAGACACACAGAGACACACGGAGACACAGAGAGACACACAGAGACACACAGAGACACAGTGGAGACACACAGAGACACACAGAGACACAGTGGAGACACAGTGGAGACACAGTGGAGACACACAGAGACACACGGAGACACACAGAGACACACGGAGACACACAGAGACACACAGAGACACACAGAGACACAGTGGAGACACCGTGGAGACACACAGAGACACACAGAGACACACAGAGACACAGTGGAGACACAGTGGAGACACACAGAGACACACAGAAACACACAGAGACACACGGAGACACACAGAGACACAGTGGAGACACACAGAGACACACAGAGACACAGTGGAGACACAGTGGAGACACACAGAGACACACAGAGACACACAGAGACACAGTGGAGACACACAGAGACACACAGAGACACACAGAGACACACAGAGACACAGTGGGGACACACAGAGACACAGTGGAGACACACAGAGACACAGTGGAGACTCACGGAGACACACAGAGACACACAGAGACACACAGAGACACAGTGGAGACACACAGAGACACACAGAGACACACAGAGACACACAGAGACACAGTGGGGACACACAGAGACACACAGAGACACACAGAGACACACAGAGACACAGTGGAGACACACAGAGACACACAGAGACACAGTGGAGACACACAGAGACACACAGAGACACAGTGGAGACACAGTGGAGACACACAGAGACACACAGAGACACACAGAGACACACAGAGACACAGTGGAGACACAGTGGAGACACACAGAGACACACAGAGACACACAGAGACACAGTGAACCAGATGACGGAGGAGACGAACCACCAGCACACAAAATAGAGCTGAGACCACCTGCAGGGAGACACGCGGAGACACAGTGGAGACATAGTGGAGACACAGTGGAGACACACAGAGACACAGTGGAGACACACAGAGACACAGTGGAGACACAGTGGAGACACAGAGACACACTGAGACATACAGAGACACACAGAGACACACAAAGACACACAGAGACACACAGAGACACACAGAGACACAGTGGAGACACAGTGGAGACACAGAGACACACAGAGACACACAGAGACACACGGAGACACAGAGAGACACACAGAGACACACAGAGACACAGTGGAGACACACAGAGACACACAGAGACACAGTTGAGACACAGTGGAGACACAGTGGAGACACAGTGGAGACACAGTGGAGACACACAGAGACACACGGAGACACACAGAGACACACAGAGACACACAGAGACACAGTGGAGACACCGTGGAGACACACAGAGACACACAGAGACACACAGAGACACAGTGGAGACACAGTGGAGACACACAGAGACACACAGAAACACACAGAGACACACGGAGACACACAGAGACACAGTGGAGACACACAGAGACACACAGAGACACACAGAGACACAGTGGAGACACAGTGGAGACACACAGAGACACACAGAGACACACAGAGACACAGTGGAGACACACAGAGACACACAGAGACACAGTGGAGACACACAGAGACACAGTGGAGACACACAGAGACACACAGAGACAAAGTGGAGACACAGTGGAGACACACAGAGACACAGTGGAGACACACAGAGACACAGTGGAGACACACAGAGACACAGTGGAGACACACAGAGACACACAGAGACACAGTGGAGACACACAGAGACACACAGAGACACAGTGGAGACACAGTCTAGACACAGAGACACACAGAGACACACAGAGACACACGGAGACACAGAGAGACACACAGAGACACACAGAGACACAGTGGAGACACACAGAGACACACAGAGACATACAGAGACACACAGAGACACAGTGGAGACACAGTGGAGACACACAGAGACACACAGAGACACACAGAGACACAGTGGAGACACACAGAGACACACAGAGACACACAGTGACCCAGATGACGGAGGAGATGAACCACCAGCACACAAAATAGAGCTGAGACCACCTGCAGGGAGACACGCGGAGACACAGTGGAGACACAGTGGGGACACACAGAGACACAGTGGAGACATAGTGGAGACACACAGAGACACAGTGGAGACACACAGAGACACACAGAGACACAGTGGAGACAGTGGGGACACACAGAGACACAGTGGGGTCACACAGAGACACAGTGGAGACACACAGAGACACACAGAGACACACAGAGACACAGTGGAGACACACAGAGACATAGTGGAGACACACAGAGACACAGTGGAGACACACAGAGACACAGTGGAGACACACAGAGACACACGGAGACATAGTGGAGACATAGTGGAGACACAGTGGGGACACACAGAGACACACAAGAGACACACGGGGACACAGTGGAGACACACAGAGACATAGTGGAGACACACAGAGACACACAGAGACACAGCGGAGACACAGTGGAGACACACAGAGACACAGTGGAGACACAGTGGAGACACACAGAGACACAGTGGGGACACACAGAGACACACAGAGACACACAGAGACACACGGAGACACACAGAGACACACAGAGACACACAGAGACACAGTGGAGACACAGTGGAGACACAGTGGAGACACACAGAGACACACAGAGACACACAGAGACACAGTGGGGACACACAGAGACACACAGAGACACAGTGGAGACACAGTGGGGACACACAGAGACACACAGAGACACACAGAGACACAGTGGAGACACAGAGACACACAGAGACACACAGAGACACAGTGGAGACACACAGAGACACACAGAGACACACAGAGACACACAGAGACACAGTGGAGACACAGTGGAGACACACAGAGACACAGTGGGGACACACAGAGACACACAGAGACACACGGAGACACAGTGGAGACACACAAAGACACACAGACACACACAGAGACACAGTGGAGACACAGTGGAGACACACAGAGACACAGTGGAGACACACAGAGACACACAGAGACACACGGAGACACAGTGGAGACACACAAAGACACACAGAAACACACAGAGACACAGTGGAGACACACAGAGACACACAGAGACACAGTGGAGACACAGTGGAGACACACGGAGACACACAGAGACACACGGAGACACACGGAGACACACAGAGACACACAGAGACACAGTGGTGACACAGTGGAGACACACAGAGACACACAGAGACACACAGAGACACACGGAGACACACAGAGACACACAGAGACACACATAGACACACAGAGACACAGTGGAGACACACAGAGACACACAGAGACACAGTGGAGACACACAGAGACACACAGAGACACACAGAGACACACAGAGACACAGTGACCCAGATGACGGAGGAGACGAACCACCAGCACACAAAATAGAGCTGAGACCACCTGCAGGGAGACACAGTGGAGACATAGTGGAGACACAGTGGAGACACACAGAGACACACAGAGACACACAGAGACACACAGAGACACAGTGGAGACACAGTGGGGACACACAGAGACACACAGAGACACAGTGGAGACACACAGAGACACACGGAGACATAGTGGAGACATAGTGGAGACACAGTGGGGACACACAGACACACACAGAGACACACGGGGACACAGTGGAGACACACAGAGACATAGTGGAGACACACAGAGACACACAGAGACACAGCGGAGACACAGTGGAGACACAGTGGAGACACAGTGGAGACACAGTGGGGACACACAGAGACACACAGAGACACACAGAGACACACAGAGACACAGTGGAGACACACAGAGACACACAGAGACACACAGAGACACAGTGGTGACACAGTGGAGACACACAGAGACACAGTGGAGACACACAGAGACACAGTGGGGACACACAGTGGAGACACACAGAGACACACAGAGACACAGTGGAGACACAGTGGAGACACACAGAGACACACAGAGACACACAGAGACACAGTGGAGACACACAGAGACACACGGAGACACAGTGGAGACACACAGAGACACACAGAGACACAGTGGAGACACAGTGGAGACACACGGAGACACACAGAGACACACGGAGACACAGGGAGACACACAGAGACACACAGAGACACAGTGGTGACACAGTGGAGACACACAGAGACACAGTGGAGCCACAGTGGAGACACACAGAGACACACAGAGACACACAGAGACACAGTGGAGACACAGTGGAGACACAGTGGAGACACAGTGGGGACACACAGAGACACACAGAGACACAGTGGAGACACACAGAGACACACAGAGACACACAGAGACACAGTGGAGACACACAGTGGAGACACACAGAGACACAGTGGAGACACACAGAGACACAGTGGAGACACACAGAGACACAGTGTGGACACACAGAGACACACAGAGACACACAGAGACACAGTGTGGACACACAGAGACACACAGAGACACAGTGGGGACACACAGAGACACACGGAGACACACAGAGACACACAGAGATACACGGAGACACACAGAGACACACAGAGACACACAGAGACACAGTGGAGACACAGTGGAGACACACAGAGACACACAGAGACACACAGAGACACACAGTGACCCAGATGACGGAGGAGACGAACCACCAGCACACAAAATAGAGCTGAGACCACCTGCAGGGAGACACGCGGAGACACAGTGGAGACATAGTGGAGACACACAGAGACACACAGAGACACAGTGGAGACACACAGAGACACACAGAGACACAGTGGAGACACAGTGGAGACACACAGAGACACACAGAGACACACAGAGACACACGGAGACACACAGAGACACACAGAGACACACGGAGACACACGGAGACACACAGAGACACATGGAGACACGCGGAGACACACAGAGACACACGGAGACACATGGAGACACGCGGAGACACAGCGGAGACACACGGAGACACACAGAGACACGCGTAGACATGGAGACACACGGAGACACACGGAGACACAGCGGAGACACACGGGGACACGCGGAGACACACGGAGATACGCGGAGACAGGGAGACACACGGGGACACACAGAGACACGCGGAGACACAGCGGAGACAGGGAGACACACGGGGACACACAGAGACACAGTGGAGACAGGGAGACACACGGGGACACACAGAGACACGTGGAGACACAGCGGAGACACAGTGCGTGTGCGTGTGCCCATCAACTGCTTCAGCATCGGTGATGGGTCAGTGGTGGAGAGTTAGTGGAGAATTCCACACTAGCCATGTGTCTCTGTGTCTCTGTGTCTCTGTGTCTCCCCGTGTGTCTCTGTGTCTCCTTGTCTCCCCGTGTGTGTCTGTGTCTCCCCGTGTGTCTCTGTGTCTCTCCGTGTGTCTGTGTCTCCTTGTCTCCCCATGTGTCTCTGTGTCTCCTTGTCTCCCCGTGTGTGTCTGTGTCTCCTTGTCTCCCCGTGTGTCTCTGTGTCTCCTTGTCTCCCCGTGTGTCTCTGTGTCTCCTTGTGTGTGTCTGTGTCTCCTTGTCTCTCCGTCTGTGTCTCCTTGTCTCCCCGTGTGTCTCTGTGTCTCCTTGTCTCCCCGTGTGTGTCTGTGTCTCCTTGTGTGTGCCTGTGTCTCCTTGTCTCTCCGTGTGTGTCTGTGTCTCCTCGTCTCCCCGTGTGTCTCTGTGTCTCCTTGTCTCCCCGTGTGTCTCTGTGTCTCCTTGTCTCTCCCTGTGTGTCTCTGTGTCTCCTTGTCTCCCCGTGTGTGTCTCTGTGTCTCCTTGTCTCTCCGTGTGTCTCTGTGTCTCCTTGTCTCCCCGTGTGTCTCTGTGTCTCCTTGTCTCCCCGTGTGTCTCTGTGTCTCCTTGTCTCTCCGTGTGTGTCTGTGTCTCCTTGTCTCCCCGTGTGTCTCCTTGTCTCCCCGTGTGTCTCTGTGTCTCCTTGTCTCTCCGTGTGTCTCTGTGTCTCCTTGTCTCCCCGTGCGTGTCTCTGTGTCTCTGTGTCTCCCCGTGTGTCTCTGTGTCTCCTTGTCTCTCCGTGTGTCTCTGTGTCTCCTTGTCTCCCCGTGTGTCTCTGTGTCTCCTTGTCTCCCCGTGTGTGCCTGTGTCTCCTTGTCTCTTCGTGTGTGTCTGTGTCTCCTTGTCTCCCCGTGTGTGTCTGTGTCTCTCCGTGTGTCTCTCTGTCTCCTTGTCTCCCCGTGTGTCTCTGTGTCTCCTTGTCTCCCCGTGAGTCTCTGTGTCTCCTTGTCTCCCCGTGTGTCTCTGTGTCTCCTTGTCTCCCCGTGTGTCTCTGTGTCTCCTTGTCTCCCCGTGTGTCTCTGTGTCTCTGTGTCTCTCCGTGTGTGTCTGTGTCTCCTTGTCTCTCCGTGTGTGTCTGTGTCTCCTTGTCTCTCCGTGTGTCTCCTTGTCTCCCCGTGTGTCTCCCCGTGTGTCTCTGTGTCTCCCCGTGTGTCTCTGTGTCTCCCCGTGTGTCTCTGTGTCTCCCCGTGTGTCTCTGTGTCTCCCCGTGTGTCTCTGTGTCTCTCCGTGTGTCTCTGTGTCTCCTTGTCTCCCCGTGTGTCTCTGTGTCTCCTTGTCTCCCCGTGTGTCTCTGTGTCTCCTTGTCTCTCCGTGTGTGTCTGTGTCTCCTTGTCTCCCCGTGTGTCTCTGTGTCTCCTTGTCTCTCCGTGTGTGTCTGTGTCTCCTTGTCTCCCTGTGTGTCTGTGTCTCCTTGTCTCCCCGTGTGTCTCTGTGTCTCCTTGTCTCCCCGTGTGTCTCTGTGTCTCCCCGTGTGTGTCTGTGTCTCCCCGTGTGTCTCTGTGTCTCCTTGTCTCCCCGTGTGTCTCTGTGTCTCTCCGTGTGTCTCTCTGTCTCCTTGTCTCTCCGTGTGTGTCTGTGTCTCCTTGTCTCCCCGTGTGTCTCTGTGTCTCCTTGTCTCCCCGTGTGTCTCTGTGTCTCCTTGTCTCCCCGTGTGTCTGTGTCTCCTTGTCTCTCCGTGTGTGTCTGTGTCTCCTTGTCTCTCCGTGTGTGTCTGTGTCTCCTTGTCTCCCCGTGTGTCTCTGTGTCTCCTTGTCTCCCGGTGTGTCTCTGTGTCTCCTTGTCTCCCCGTGTGTCTCTGTGTCTCCCCGTGTGTGTCTGTGTCTCCCCGTGTGTCTCTGTGTCTCTCCGTGTGTCTCTCTGTCTCCTTGTCTCTCCGTGTGTGTCTGTGTCTCCTTGTCTCCCCGTGTGTCTCTGTGTCTCCTTGTCTCCCCGTGTGTGTCTGTGTCTCCTTGTCTCTCCGTGTGTGTCTGTGAGCAGTGGACAGTTATATCCTGTGCCTCCCCTAGGTCGACTCAGCCTCAACTGAGTAGCTGGTGTAGCGGTGTGCAGTGAACATCGCTACCACTGGGGGAGAGACAAAGGCGGCCGGGCGTGGTGCTGGCCACCCACCCCATCTGTGTGTGCCACAGTGCCGGTAGCCTTCATAGGTTGCTGCTGCTACTCGCTACTAACAGCACTTGCCCCTGCAGTCTGTTAGAGGCTACACGGGGGATCTTTGTCTGTGTCTGTGTGTGAGGTGCTAGCTAACAGCACTTGCCCCTGCAGCCTGTTAGAGGCTACACGGGGGATCTTTGTCTGTGTCTGTGTGTGAGGTGCTAGCTAACAGCACTTGCCCCTGCAGTCTGTTAGAGGCTACACGGGGGATCTTTGTCTGTGTCTGTGTGTGAGGTGCCAGTTAACAGCACTTGCCCCTGCAGTCTGTTAGAGGCTACACGGGGGATCTTTGTCTGTGTCTGTGTGTGAGGTGCTAGCTAACAGCACTTGCCCCTGCAGTCTGTTAGAGGCTACACGGGGGATCTTTGTCTGTGTCTGTGTGTGAGGTGCTAGCTAACAGCACTTGCCCCTGCAGCCTGTTAGAGGCTACACGGGGGACCTTTGTCTGTGTCTGTGTGTGAGGTGCTAGCTGACAGCACTTGCCCCTGCAGCCTGTTAGAGGCTACACGGGGGATCTTTGTCTGTGTCTGTGTGTGAGGTGCTAGCTAACAGCACTTGCCCCTGCAGCCTGTTAGAGGCTACCCGGGGGACCTTTGTCTGTGTCTGTGTGTGAGGTGCTAGCTAACAGCACTTGCCCCTGCAGCCTGTTAGAGGCTACACGGGGGACCTTTGTCTGTGTGTGAGGTGCTAGCTAACAGCACTTGCCCCTGCAGTCTGTTAGAGGCTACACGGGGGACCTTTGTCTGTGTCTGTGTGTGAGGTGACACCTAACAGCACTTGCCCCTGCAGTATGTTAGAGGCTACCCAGGGAACCTTTGTCTGTGTCTGTGTGCGAGGTGCTAGCTAACAGCACTTGCCCCTGCAGTCTGTTAGAGGCTACACGGGGGATCTTTGTCTGTGTCTGTGTGTGAGGTGGGTGCTAGCTAACAGCACTTGCCCCTGCGGCCTATTAGAGGCTACACGGGGGACCTTTGTCTATGTCTGTGTGTGAGGTGCCAGCCAACAGCACTTGCCCCTGCAGCCTGTTAGAGGCTACACGGGGGATCTTTGTCTGTGTCTGTGTGCGAGGTGCCAGCTAACAGCACTTGCCCCTGCAGTCTGTTAGAGGCTACACGGGGGATCTTTGTCTGTGTGTGAGGTGGGTGCTAGCTAACAGCACTTGCCCCTGCGGCCTATTAGAGGCTACACGGGGGACCTTTGTCTATGTCTGTGTGTGAGGTGCCAGCCAACAGCACTTGCCCCTGCAGCCTGTTAGAGGCTACACGGGGGATCTTTGTCTGTGTCTGTGTGCGAGGTGCCAGCTAACAGCACTTTCCCCTGCAGCCTGTTGGAGGCTACCCGGGGGACCTTTGTCTGTGTAACTCACGGGCCTGCGTATCTGGAGAAGACGTCCAGGAAGACTTGCCAGTTGTTCACGACCATCACGTCCCACAGCAGCATCAAGGCAGCCTACAGCAAGGCCGTAGTGAAGATCATCACAGAGAGACACAGACAGACACAGACAGAGACACAGAGACACAGAAACACAGAGACCCAGAGACACCCAGACCCAGGACTCAAACCCAGACCAGAGACACAGAGACACAGACACACAGAGACACACAGAGACAGAAACACAGAGACACAGATACAGAGACACACAGAGACACAGAGACACACAGAGACACAGACAAACAGAGACACAGACACACAGAGACACAGAGACACATAGACACCCTGACCCAGGACTAGAACCCAGGCCAGAGACACAGAGACACAGAAACACAGAAACACAGAGACACAGAGACACAGACACAGAGACACAGAGACACAGATACAGAGACACAGAGACACAGAGAGACACAGAGAGACACCCTGACCCAGGACTAGAACCCAGGCCAGAGACACAGAGACACAGAAACACACAGAGACACAGAGACACAGACACAGAGACACAAAGAGACACCCAGACTCAGGACTTGAACCCAGACCA
This sequence comes from Petromyzon marinus, assembly GCF_048934315.1. Classification (NCBI taxonomy): domain Eukaryota; kingdom Metazoa; phylum Chordata; class Hyperoartia; order Petromyzontiformes; family Petromyzontidae; genus Petromyzon; species Petromyzon marinus. Next base: position 78,267 of record NW_027423207.1, read on the forward strand.
GAGACACAGAGACACAGAGACACACAGAGATACAGAGACACAGAGACACACAGAGATACAGAGACACAGAGACACACAGAGACACAGAAACACACAGAGACACAGAGACACACAGACCCAAGGACTCGAACCCAGACCAGAGACATAGAGACAGAGACACAGAGACACAGAGACACAGACACACAGAGACACACAGAGACAGAGACACAGAGACACACAGAGACAGAGACACACAGAGACACAGATACAGAGACACAGAGACACAGACACAGAGACACAGAGACACAGACACACAGAGACACAGACACACAGAGACACAGACACACAGAGACACAGAGACACAGACACACATAGAGACACAGAGACACAGACACACAGACACAGAGACACAGACACACAGAGACACAGACACACAGAGACACACAGAGACACCCTGACCCAGGACTAGAACCCAGGCCAGAGACACAGAGACACAGAAACACAGACACAGAGACACAGAGACACACAGAGACAGAGACACAGACACAGAGACACACAGGGACAGAGACACAGAGACACCCAGACCCAGGACTCGAACCCAGACCAGAGACACAGAGACACAGAGACACACAGAGACAGAGACACAGAGACACACAGAGACAGAGACACAGAGACACACAGAGACACAGAGAGACACAGAGACACAGAGACAGAGACACAGAGACACAGACACACAGAGACACAGACACACAGACACACAGAGACACATAGACACACCCAGACCAGAGACACAGAGACATAGAGACACAGAGACACAAACACACCCAGACCCAGGACTCGAACCCAGACCAGAGACACAGAGACAGAGACACAGAGACACACAGAGACACACAGAGACACACAGAGACACAGAGACACACAGAGACAGAGACACAGAGACACACAGAGACAGAGACACAGAGACACAGAGACACAGAGACTCAGGACTTAAACCCAAGCCAGAGACACAGAAACACAGAGACACAGAGACACAGTGAGACAGAGACACAGACACACACAGAGACACAGACACAGAGACACCCGGACCCAAGACTCGAACCCAGGCCAGAGACACAGAGACACAGAGACACAGACACCCAGGACGCGAACCCAGGCCAGAGACACAGAGACACAGACACACAGAGACACAGAAACAGAGACACAGAGACAGAGACACAGAGACACAGAGACACAGAGACACACAGAGACACACAGAGACAGAGACACAGAGACACAGAGACACACAGAGACACAGAGACACACAGAGCCACAGATACAGAGACACAGAGACACAGAGATACACAGAGACACAGACACACAGAGACACAGACACACAGAGACACATAGACACCCTGACCCAGGACTAGAACCCAGGCCAGAGACACAGAGACACAGAAACACAGACACAGAGACACACAGAGACAGAGACACAGAGACACAGACACAGAGACACAGACACACAGAGACACAGAGACAAAGAGACACAGACACACAGAGACACAGAGACACAGAGACACCCAGACCCAGGACTCGAACCCAGACCAGAGACACAGAAACACAGAGACACAGAGACACAGAGACAGAGACACAGACACAGAGACACAGAGACACAGACACACCCAGACCCAGGACTCGAACCCAGGCCAGAGACACAGAGACACAGAGACACACAGAGACACAGACACACAGAGACACAGAGAGACACAGACACACAGAGACACAGAAACACAGAGACACAGAGACACAGAAACACAGAGACCCAGGACTCGAACCCAGACCAGAGACACAGAGACACAGACACAGAGACACAGACACAGAGACACAGAGACACAGAGACACAGAGACACACAGAGACAGAGACACAGAGACACCCAGACCCAGGACTCAAACCCAGACCAGAGACACAGAGACACAGACACACAGAGACACAGAGACACACCCAGACCCAGGACTTGAGTGGGTGGGTGAGCGGGTGGCTGAGCGGGTAGGTGAGTGAGCGAGTGGGTGAGCGAGTGGGTGAGCGAGTGAGTGAGTGGGTGGGTGAGCGAGTAAGTGGGTGAGAGAGTGGGTGAGTGAGCGAGCGGGTGGGTGAGTGGGTGGGTGAGTGAGTGAGTAAGTGGGTGAGCGAGTGAGCGAGTGAGAGGGTGGGTGAGCAAGTGGGTGAGTGAGCGAGTAAGTGAGTGGGTGGGTGGGTTAGTAAGTGGGTGAGCGAGTGAGCGAGTGAGTGAGTGGGTGCGTGGGTGGGTGAGCGAGTGAGCAAGTGAGTGGGTGAGCGAGTGAGTGAGTGAGTGGGTGGGTGGGTGAGTGAGTGGGTGGGTGAGCGAGTGAGTGAGTGAGTGGGTGAGTAAGTGGGTGAGTGAGTGGGTGAGCGAGTGGGTGAGCGAGTGGGTGAGTCACTCTGTTCTCACCGCAAAGTCATCAAAGTTGCTGGACCAGTACTGCAGCTGCTCGTAGCTGCCACACGCCGAGGCGTTTCGGACACCGGTCCTACATCAGCAGCAACGCCATCAGCATCGCCGTCACCGTGATTACGAGCGTCCCTGTGTGGTGTCTCTGTCTCTGTGTGAGTCTCTGTGTGAGTCTCTGTGTGTCTCTGTGTGTCTCTGTGTGTCTCTGTGTGAGTCTCTGTGTGTCTCTGTGTGGTGTCTCTGTGTGTGTCTCTGTGTGGTGTCTCTGTGTGTGTCTCTGTGTGTCTCTGTGTGTGTCTGTGTGTGTGTGTGTCTCAGTGTGTCTCAGTGTGTCTCTGTATGTGTCTCTGTGTGTCTCTGTGTGGTGTCTCTGTGTGTGTCTCTGTGTGTGTCTCTGTGTGTGTCTCTGTGTATGTCTCTGTGTGTGTGTCTCTGTGTGTGTCTCTGTGTGTGTCTCTGTGTGTCTCTGTGTGTGTGTCTGTGTGGTGTCTCTGTGTGGTGTCTGTGTGTGATGTCTCTGTGTGTCACTGTGTGTGTGTCTCTGTCTGTGTCTCTGTGTGTCTCTGTGTGTGTCTCTGTGTGGTGTCTCTGTGTGGTGTCTCTGAGTGTCTCTGTGTGTGTGTCTCTGTGTGTGTCTCTGTGTGTCTCTGTGTGTGTCTCTGTGTGGTGTCTCTGTGTGTGTCTCTGTGTGTGTCTCTGTGTGTGTCTCTGTGTATGTCTCTGTGTGTGTCTCTGTGTGTGTCTCTGTGTGTGTCTCTGTGTGTCTCTGTGTGTGTGTCTGTGTGGTGTCTCTGTGTGGTGTCTGTGTGTGGTGTCTCTGTGTGTCACTGTGTGTGTGTCTCTGTCTGTGTCTCTGTGTGTCTCTGTGTGTGTCTCTGTGTGGTGTCTCTGTGTGGTGTCTCTGTGTGTCTCTGAGTGTCTCTGTGTGTGTGTCTCTGTGTGTGTCTCTGTGTGTCTCTGTGTGTGTCTCTGTGTGTCTCTGTGTGTGTGTCTCTGTGTGTCTCTGTGTGTCTCTGTGTGTGTCTCTGTGTGGTGTCTCTGTGTGTGTCTCTGTGTGTGTGTCTCTGTGTGTGTCTCTGTGTGTGTCTCTGTGTGTGTCTCTGTGTGTGTCTCTGTGTGTGTCTCTGCGTGGTGTCTCTGTGTGTGTCTCTGTGTGTGTCTCTGTGTGTGTCTCTGTGTGGTGTCTCTGTGTGTCTGTGTGTGTGTCTCTGTGTGTGTCTCTGTGTGTCTCTGTGTGGTGTATCTGTGTGGTGTCTCTGTGTGGTGTCTCTGTGTGTCTCTGTGTGTCTCTGTGTGTCTCAGTGTGTGTCTCTGTGTGGTGTCTCTGTGTGTCTCTGTATGTGTCTCTGTGTGTGTCTCTGTGTGTGTCTCTGTGTGGTGTATCTCTGTGTGTCTCTGTGTGTGTCTCTGTGTGTGTCTCTGTGTGTGTCTCTGTGTGTGTCTCTGTGTGGTGTATCTCTGTGTGTCTCTCTGTGTGTCTCTGTGTGTGTCTCTGTGTGGTGTCTCTGTGTGGTGTCTCTGTGTGTCTCTGAGTGTCTCTGTGTGTGTGTCTCTGTGTGTGTCTCTGTGTGTCTCTGTGTGTGTCTCTGTGTGTGTGTCTCTGTGTGTCTCTGTGTGTCTCTGTGTGTGTCTCTGTGTGGTGTCTCTGTGTGTGTCTCTGTGTGTGTGTCTCTGTGTGTGTCTCTGTGTGTGTCTCTGTGTGTGTCTCTGTGTGTGTCTCTGTGTGTGTCTCTGCGTGGTGTCTCTGTGTGTGTCTCTGTGTGTGTCTCTGTGTGTGTCTCTGTGTGGTGTCTCTGTGTGTCTGTGTGTGTGTCTCTGTGTGTGTCTCTGTGTGTCTCTGTGTGGTGTATCTGTGTGGTGTCTCTGTGTGGTGTCTCTGTGTGTCTCTGTGTGTCTCTGTGTGTCTCAGTGTGTGTCTCTGTGTGTCTCTGTGTGTGTCTCTGTGTGTCTCTGTGTGTCTCTGTGTGTGTCTCTGTGTGGTGTCTCTGTGTGTGTCTCTGTGTGTGTCTCTGTGTGGTGTATCTCTGTGTGTCTCTGTGTGTGTCTCTGTGTGTGTCTCTGTGTGGTGTCTCTGTGTGTCTCTGTATGTGTCTCTGTGTGTGTCTCTGTGTGTGTCTCTGTGTGGTGTATCTCTGTGTGTCTCTGTGTGTGTCTCTGTGTGTGTCCCCGTGTCTCCGTGTCTCCATGTGTCCCCGTGTCTCCGTGTGTCCGCGTGTCTCCATGTGTCTCACCCATTGGTGTCCACGTGTCTCCGTGTGTCTCCGTGTGTCTCCGTGTCTCCGTGTCTCCGTGTGTCTCCGTGTGTCTCTGTGTGTCCCCGTGTCTCCGTGTGTCCCCGTGTGTCTCCGTGTGTCTCCGTGTCTCCGTGTGTCCCCGTGTGTCCCCGTGTCTCCGTGTGTCCGCGTGTCTCCATGTGTCTCACCCATTGGTGTCCACGTGTCTCCGTGTGTCTCCGTGTGTCTCCGTGTGTCTCCGTGTCTCCGTGTGTCCCCGTGTGTCCCCGTGTCTCCGTGTGTCCGCGTGTCTCCATGTGTCTCACCCATTGGTGTCCACGTGTCTCCGTGTGTCTCCGTGTGTCTCCGTGTCTCCGTGTCTCCGTGTGTCTCCGTGTGTCTCCGTGTGTCTCCGTGTGTCCCTGTGTGTCTCACCCGTTGGTGTCCACGTAGATGATGCTGCCTCTGAACAGCTCCATGCCCACGATGGCAAATGCATAGTAGACGACCTAGACAACAACAACAACATCAACAACAACATCAACAACAACAACATCAACAACAACATCAACAACAACATCAACAACAACATCAACAACAACAACAACAACGACAACAACATCAACAACAACAACATCAACAACAACAACATCAACAACATCAACAACCCATAGTAGACGACCTAGACAACAACAACAACAACATCAACAACATCAACAACAACAATAACATCAACAACAACCCATAGTAAACTACCTAGACCATCACAACAACATCATCAACATCAACAACATCAACAACAACAATAACATCAACAACAACCCATAGTAAACTACCTAGACCATCACAACAACATCATCAACATCAACAACATCAACAACAACATCATCAACAACAACAACATCAACCCATAGTAGACCACCTAGACCATCACAACACCATCAACAACACCAACAATAACATCAACAACATCAACAACAACAACATCAACAACAACATCAACAACATCAACAACCCATAGTAGACCACCTAGACCATCACAACAACAACAACATCATCAACAACATCAACAACATCATCAACATTAACAACATCATCAACAACATCATCAACATCAACAACAACAACATAACAACAACAACAACAACAACCCATAGTAGACTACCTAGACCATCACAAAAACAACATCAACAACAACATCAACAACATCAACAACAACATCAACATCATCAACATCAACAACATCAACAACATCAACAACATCAACAACAACCCATAGTAGACTACCTAGACCATCACAACAACATCAACAACATCAACAAGATCAACAACATCAACAACATCAACAACAACATCAACAACATCAACAACAACATCAACAACAACAACCCATAGTAGACTACCTAGACCATCACAACACCATCAACAACAACAATAACATCAACAACAACACCATCAACAACAACATCAACAACATCATCATCATCAACAACAACAACAACAACCCATAGTAGACTACCTAGACCATCACAACAACAACAACAACATCAACAACAACATCAACAACAACATCAACAACATCAACAACAACATCAACAACATCAACAACAATAACATCAACAACAACAACAACAACCCATAGTAGACCACCTAGACCATAATAACAACAACATCAACAACAACAACATCAACCCACAGTAGACCACCTAGACCATCACAACAACAACAACATCATCAACAACATCAACAACATCATCAACATCAACAACATAACAACAACCCATAGTAGACCACCTAAACCATCACAACAACAACATCATCAACAACATCAACAACAACAACATCAACAACATCAACAACATCATCAACAACAACAACAACAACCCATAGTAGACCACCTAGACAACATCATCAACATCATCAACAACAACAACATCAACAACATCAACAACATCAACAACATCAACATCAACAACAACCCATAGTAGACTACCTAGACCATCACAACAACAACAACATCAACAACATCAACAACATCATCAACAACATCAACATCAACAACAACATCAACAACATCATCAACAACAACAACAACCCATAGTAGACTACCTAGACCATCACAACAACAACATCAACAACATCAACAACAACATAATCAACATCAACAACATCATCAACATCACCACCACCACCATCACCACCACCACCGTCACCACCGTCACCACCGTCACCACCTCCTCCACCACCACCATCACCACCACCACCTCCACCACCTCCACCACCACCACCACCACCACCACCTCCACCACCTCCACCACCACCTCCACCACCTCCACCACCACCTCCTCCACCTCCTCCACCACCTCCACCTCCTCCACTTCCTCCACCTCCACCACCTCCACCACCTCCACCACCTCCACCACCTCCACCTCCTCCACTTCCTCCACCTCCACCACCTCCACCACCTCCACCACCACCTCCACACTCACCGCGCTCACCACACTCACCAGGAGGATTCCAGCGAAGGATCTCAGGTTACGGATGAGGTCCAGCAGAGTTCCTGCGACCAGCGCCATTCCCTTCACACAGACACACACACACAGAGATACACACAGACACACACACAGAGATACACACAGAGATACACACAGAGATACACACAGAGATACACACACAGAGATACACACAGAGATACAAAGAGATACACACAGACACACACACAGACACACACACAGACACACACACAGAGATACACACATAGAGATACACACATAGAGATACACACAGAGATACACACATAGAGATACACACATAGATACACATAGAGATACACACATAGAGATACACACATAGAGATACACACATAGATACACACATAGAGATACACACAGAGATACACATAGAGATACACACATAGAGATACACACATAGAGATACACACAGAGATACACACAGAGATACACACAGAGATACACACAGAGATACACAGACACACACAGAGATACACACAGAGATACACACAGATACACACAGAGATACACACAGAGATACACAGAGATACACACAGAGATACACACAGAGATACACACATAGAGATACACACAGAGATACACACACAGAGATACACACAGAGATACACACACAGAGATACACACAGAGATACACACATAGAGATACACACATAGAGATACACACACACAGACACACACACAGAGATACACACATAGAGATACACACAGAGATACACACAGATACACACACACAGAGATACACACACAGAGATACACACAGAGATACACACAGAGATACACACACAGACACACACACAGAGATACACACAGAGATACACACACAGAGATACACACAGAGATACACACAGAGATACACACATAGAGATACACACAGAGATACACACAGAGATACACACAGAGATACACACATAGAGATACACACAGAGATACACACAGAGATACACACAGAGATACACACATAGAGATACACACAGAGATACACACAGAGATACACACAGAGATACACACACAGAGATACACACAGAGATACACACATAGAGATACACACAGAGATACACACAGAGATATACACATAGAGATACACACGGAGATACACACAGAGATACACACAGAGATACACACAGAGATACACACAGAGATACACACAGAGATACACACATAGAGATACACACAGAGATACACACATAGAGATACACACACAGATACACACAGAGATACACAGAGATACACACATAGAGATACACACATAGAGATACACACAGAGATACACACACAGAGATACACACAGAGATACACACATAGAGATACACACAGAGATACACACATAGAGATACACACAGAGATACACACATAGAGATACACACAGAGATACACACATAGAGATACACACAGAGATACACACATAGAGATACACACAGAGATACACAGAGATACACACAGACACACACACAGACACACACACAGAGATACACACAGAGATACACACAGACACACACACAGAGATACACACAGAGATACACACATAGAGATACACACAGAGATACACAGAGATACACACAGAGATCCACACAGAGATCCACACAGAGATACACACACAGACACACACACAGACACACACACAGAGATACACACAGAGATACACACAGAGATACACACATAGAGATACACACAGAGATACACACATAGAGATACACACATAGAGATACACACAGAGATACACATGGAGATATACACATAGAGATACACACAGAGATACACAGACACACACACAGAGATACACACAGAGATACACACATAGAGATACACACAGAGATACACACATAGAGATACACACAGAGATACACACAGAGATATACACATAGAGATACACACAGAGATACACAGAGATACACACAGAGATACACACAGAGATCCACACGGAGATACACACATAGAGATACACACAGAGATACACAGAGATACACACAGAGATACACACAGAGATCCACACAGAGATACACACAGAGATACACAGAGATACACACATAGAGATACACACAGAGATACACAGAGATACACACAGACACACACACAGAGATACACACATAGAGATACACACACAGAGATACACACAGAGATACACACACAGAGATACACACAGAGATACACACATAGAGATACACACAGAGATACACACATAGAGATACACACAGAGATACACACAGACACACACACAGAGATACACACATAGAGATACACACACAGAGATACACACAGAGATACACACACAGAGATACACACAGAGATACACACATAGAGATACACACAGAGATACACAGAGATACACACAGACACACACACAGACACACACACAGAGATACACACAGAGATCCACACAGAGATACACACATAGAGATACACACATAGAGATACACACAGAGATACACAGAGATACACACAGAGATACACACAGAGATACACACAGAGATACACACATAGAGATACACACAGAGATACACACATAGAGATACACACATAGAGATACACACAGAGATACACACATAGAGATACACACAGAGATACACACAGAGATACACACAGAGATACACACACAGAGATACACACATAGAGATACACACATAGATACACACAGAGATACACAGAGATACACACAGAGATACACACATAGAGATACACACAGAGATACACAGAGATACACACAGAGATACACACAGAGATACACAGAGATACACACAGACACACACACATAGAGATACACATAGAGATACACACAGAGATACACAGAGATACACACAGAGATACACACATAGAGATACACACAGAGATACACACAGATACACACACAGAGATACACACAGAGATACACACAGAGATACACACAGACACACACACAGACACACACACAGACACACACACAGAGATACACACAGAGATACACACACAGAGATACACACACAGAGATACACACGGAGATATACACACAGATACACACAAAGAGATACACACAGAGATACACACAGACACACACACATAGAGATACACACAGAGATACACACAGAGATACACACAGAGATACACACAGAGATACACACAGAGATACACACAGAGATACACACAGAGATACACACAGAGATACACACACAGAGATACACACATACACACACACAGAGATACACACAGACACACACACAGAGATACACACATACACAGATACACAGAGATACACACATAGAGATACACAGAGATACACACATAGAGATACACACATAGAGATACACACAGAGATACACAGAGATACACACAGAGATACACACATAGAGATACACACATAGAGATACACACAGAGATACACACAGAGATACACACATAGAGATACACACATAGAGATACACACATAGATACACACAGAGATACACACAGAGATACACACATAGAGATACACACAGAGATACACAGAGATACACAGAGAGATACACACAGAGATACACACAGAGATACACACAGAGATACACAGAGATACACACAGAGATACACACAGAGATACACACACAGAGATACACACAGAGATACACACAGAGATACACACAGAGATACACAGAGATACACACAGAGACACACACACAGAGATACACACAGAGATACACACATAGATACACACATAGAGATACACACAGAGATACACACAGAGATACACACAGACACACACACAGAGATACACACATAGAGATACACACATAGAGATACACACAGAGATACACACAGAGATACACACAGAGATACACACAGAGATACACACAGAGATACACACATAGAGATACACACAGAGATACACAGAGATACACACAGAGATACACACAGAGATACACACACAGAGATACACACACAGAGATACACACATAGAGATACACACAGAGATACACACATAGAGATACACACAGAGATACACACATAGAGATACACACAGAGATACACACAGAGATACACACAGAGATACACACAGAGATACACACAGAGATACACACAGACACACACACAGAGATACACACATAGAGATACACACATAGAGATACACACAGAGATACACAGAGATACACACAGAGATACACACAGAGATACACACAGAGATACACACATAGAGATACACACAGAGATACACACAGAGATACACACACAGAGATACACACAGAGATACACACATAGAGATACACACAGAGATACACACAGAGATACACACAGAGATACACACAGAGATACACACATAGAGATACACACAGAGATACACAGAGATACACACAGAGATACACACAGAGATCCACACAGAGATACACAGAGATACACACAGAGATACACACAGAGATACACAGAGATACACACAGAGATACACACATAGAGATACACACATAGAGATACACACAGAGATACACAGAGATACACACAGAGATACACACAGAGATCCACACAGAGATACACACAGAGATACACACGGAGATATACACACAGATACACACAAAGAGATACACACGGAGATACACACAGAGATACACACAGAGATCCACACAGAGATACACACAGAGATACACACGGAGATACACACATAGAGATACACACAGAGATACACAGAGATACACACAGAGATACACACATAGAGATACACACAGAGATACACACAGAGATACACACAGAGATACACACATAGAGATACACACAGAGATACACAGAGATACACACAGAGATACACACAGAGATCCACACATAGAGATACACACAGAGATACACACAGACACACACACAGACACACACACAGAGATACACACAGAGATACACACATAGAGATACACACAGAGATACACAGAGATACACACAGAGATACACACAGAGATCCACACAGAGATACACACAGACACACATAGAGATACACACAGAGATACACACAGAGATACACACAGAGATACACACGGAGATCCACACAGAGATACACACGGAGATATACACACAGATACACACAAAGAGATACACACAGAGATACACACAAAGAGATACACAGAGATACACACAGAGATACACACAGAGATACACACATAGAGATACACACAGAGATACACACAGAGATACACACAGAGATACACACAGAGATACACACATAGAGATACACACAGAGATACACAGAGATACACACAGAGATACACACACAGACACACACACAGAGATACACACAGAGATACACACAGAGATACACACAAAGAGATACACACAGAGATACACAGAGATACACACAGAGATACACACAGAGATACACACAGACACACACACAGAGATACACACAGAGATACACACATAGAGATACACACAGAGATACACAGAGATACACACAGAGATACACACATAGAGATACACACAGAGATACACAGAGATACACACAGAGATACACACAGAGATCCACACAGAGATACACACGGAGATATACACACAGATACACACAAAGAGATACACACAGAGATACACACAGAGATACACACAGACACACACACAGACACACACAGAGATACACACAGAGATCCACACAGAGAGCCACACAGAGATACACACAGAGATACACACACAGATACACAGATACACACAGAGATCCACACAGAGATACACACACAGACACACACAGAGATACACACAGAGATACACACAGAGATACACACAGAGATACACACATAGAGATACACACAGACACACACACAGACACACACACAGAGATACACACAGAGATACACAGAGATACACACAGAGATCCACACAGAGATACACACAGACACACACACAGAGATCCACACAGAGATACACACAGAGATACACACAGAGATACACACATACACACATACACACAGAGATCCACACAGAGATCCACACAGAGATACACACAGAGATACACACACAGATACACACAGAGATACACACGCAGATACACACATACACACAGATACACACATACACAGATACACACAGAGATACACACAGAGATACACAGAGATACACACACATACACAGATAGACACACAGATACACACAGATACACACATAGATACACACAGATACACAGAGATACACACAGAGATACACAGAGATACACACAGAGATACACACATACACAGATACACACATACACACATACACAGATACCCACAGATACACACAGACACAGAGACACACATAGAGACACAGATACACACACAGAAATACACACAGAGATACACACAGAGATGCACACATACACAGATACACACATACACAGATACACACATACACAGACACACACATACACAGATACACACACAGATACACACAGACACACACAGAGATACACACAGAGACACACAGACACACACAGAGATACACACACAGATACACAGATACACACAGACACACACAGATACACACAGACACACACAGATACACACAGAGACACACAGACACACACAGAGATACACACAGAGATACACACAGACACACACAGACACACATACAGACACAGAGATACACACATAGATACACACAGAGATACACACACAGATACACACAGAGATACACACACAGATACACACCGAGATACATACACAGACACACACAGATACACACAGACACAGAGACACACATAGAGACATAGAGACACACAATGATACACACAGATACACACACAGACACACAGATACACACAGAGATACACACACAGACACACACAGATACACACAGACACATAGAGACACACATAGAGACAGAGATACACAGTGATACACACAGATACACACACAGACACACAGATACAAACAGATACAGAGATACACACATACACAGATACACACAGAGATACACACACAGACACACAGATACACACAGACACATAGAGACAGACATAGAGACATAGAGATACACACAGACACACACAGATACACACAGATACACACACAGACACACACAGATACACAGAGATACACACAGATACACACAGAGATACACAGAGATACATACACAGATACATAGATACATACAAATACACACAGAGATACACACAGACACACACAGATACACACAAATACACACAAATACACAGATACACACAGATACACACAGACACATAGAGACAGACATAGAGACATAGAGATACACACAGACACACACAGATACACACAGATACACACACATAGACAAACACAGATACACACAGATACACACAGATACACACAGAGATACATACACAGATACATAGGTACATACAAATACACACCGAGATACACACAGATACACACAAATACACACAGACACACACAGATACACACAGACACACACAGACACACACAGACACACACAGACACACACAGAGACACACAGACACACACAGAGATACACACAGAGATACACACAGACACACACAGACACACATACAGACACAGAGATACACACATAGATACACACAGAGATACACACACAGATACACACAGAGATACACACACAGATACACACCGAGATACATACACAGACACACACAGATACACACAGACACATAGAGACACACATAGAGACATAGAGATACACAATGATACACACAGATACACACACAGACACACAGATACACACACAGATACACACACATACACAGATACACACAGAGATACACACACAGACACACAGATACACACAGAGATACACACACAGACACACACAGATACACACAGACACATAGAGACACACATAGAGACATAGAGATACACAGTGATACACACAGATACACACACACACAGATACACACAGATACAGAGATACACACATACACAGATACACACAGAGATACACACACAGACACACAGATACACACAGACACATAGAGACAGACATAGAGACATAGAGATACACACAGACACACACACAGATACACACAGATACACACACACAGACACACACAGATACACAGAGATACCCACAGATACACACAGAGATACATAGAGATACATACACAGATACATAGATACATACAAATACACACAGACACACAGATACACACAAATACACACAGACACACACAGATACACACAGACACACACAGATACACACAGACACACACAGATACACAGACACACACAGATACACAGAGAGGTGGTAGAGCTATCACTGTGGTGGTGGTGGTGGAGCTGTGGTGGTGGTGGTGGTGGTGCAGCTATCACTGTGGTGGTGGTGGAGCTATCACTGTGGTGGTGGTGGTGGAGCTATCACTGTGGTGGTGGTGGTGCAGCTATCACTGTGGTGGTGGTGGAGCTATCACTGTGGTGGTGGTGGAGCTATCACTGTGGTGGTGGTGGTGCAGCTATCACTGTGGTGGTGGTGGAGCTATCACTGTGGTGGTGGTGGAGCTATCACTGTGGTGGTGGTGGAGCTATCACTGTGGTGGTGGTGGAGCTATCACTGTGGTGGTGGAGCTGTGTGGTGGTGGTGGTGGAGCTATCACTGTGGTGGTGGAGCTGTGTGGTGGTGGTGGTGGAGCTGTGTGGTGGTGGTGGTGGTGCTGTGTGGTGGTGGTGGTGGTGCTGTGTGGTGGTGGAGCTGTGTGTGGTGGTGGTGGTGGTGGTGGTGGAGCTATCACTGTGGTGGTGGAGGTGGTGGAGCGTCCCCCACCTTGATGTGAGGGATGATGCGCACGAGTCTATCACTGTGGTGGTGGAGCTGTGTGGTGGAGCTGTGGTGGTGGTGGAGCTGTGTGGTGGTGGTGGAGCTGTGTGGTGGTGGTGGTGGTGGAGCTGTGTGGTGGTGGTGGTGGTGGAGCTGTGTGGTGGTGGTGGAGCTGTGTGGTGGTGGTGGTGGTGGAGCTGTGTGGTGGTGGTGGAGCTGTGTGGTGGTGGTGGTGGTGGAGCTGTGGTGGTGGAGCTGTGGTGGTGGAGCTGTGTGGTGGTGGTGGAGCTGTGTGGTGGTGGTGGTGGTGGAGCTGTGGTGGTGGAGCTGTGGTGGTGGAGCTGTGTGGTGGTGGAGCTGTGTGGTGGTGGTGGTGGAGCTGTGTGGTGGTGGTGGTGGAGCTGTGGTGGTGGAGCTGTGGTGGTGGTGGAGCTGTGTGGTGGTGGTGGTGGTGGAGCTGTGGTGGTGGAGCTGTGGTGGTGGAGCTGTGTGGTGGTGCTGTGTGGTGGTGGTGGTGGTGGAGCTGTGTGGTGGTGGTGGAGCTGTGTGGTGGAGCTGTGTGGTGGTGGAGCTGTGTGGTGGTGGTGGTGGTGGAGCTGTGGTGGTGGTGGTGGTGGAGCTGTGTGGTGGTGGTGGAGCTGTGTGGTGGAGCTGTGGTGGTGGTGGAGCTGTGTGGTGGTGGAGCTGTGTGGTGGAGGAGGTGGAGTGTCCCCCACCTTGATGTGAGGGATGATGCGCACGAGTTTATCACTGTGGTGGTGGTGGAGCTATCACTGTGGTGGAGCTGTGTGTTGGTGGTGGAGCTATGTGGTGATGGAGGTGGTGGAGCTGTGTGGTGGTGGTGGTGGAGCTGTGTGGTGGTGGTGGAGCTGTGTGGTGGAGCTATCACTGTGGTGGTGGAGCTGTGTGGTGGAGCTATCACTGTGGTGGTGGAGCTGTGTGGTGGAGCTATCACTGTGGTGGTGGAGCTGTGTGGTGGTGGTGGAGCTGTGTGGTGGAGCTGTGGTGGTGGAGCTGTGGTGGTGGAGCTGGTGGAGTGTCCCCCACCTTGATGTGGGGGATGATGTGAACGAGTCTATCACTGTGGTGGAGGTGGTGTAGCTGTGTGGTGGTGGTGGAGCTGTGTGGTGGTGGTGGAGCTATCACTGTGGAGGAGGTGGAGCTGTGTGGTGGAGGAGGTGGAGCTGTGGTGGTGGAGCTGTGTGGTGGTGGTGGAGCTGTGTGGTGGAGCTATCACTGTGGTGGTGGTGGAGCTATCACTGTGGTGGAGCTGTGGTGGAGCTGTGTGGTGGAGCTGTGGTGGTGGAGCTGTGTGGTGGAGCTGTGTGGTGGAGCTGTGGTGGTGGAGTGTCCCCCACCTTGATGTGAGGGATGATGCGCACGAGTCTGAGGACGATGAGGAGGTTGACGATGCGAACGATCTCCCACAGTGAGAGGGACCCACGCACCTCGGGGTTCCTGAAGCACGCGGGGGGAGGGGCCGTGGGGGGGGGGAGGGGCCGTGGGGGGGGGGAGGGGCCGTGGGGGGGGGGCGGTGGGGGGGGCGGTAGCGGGGGAGGGGCCGTGGGAGGGGAGGGGCCGTGGGGGGGGAGGGGCCGTGGGGTGGGGAGGGGCCAGTGGGGGGAGGTGCCGGTGGGGGAGGGGCCGTGGGGGGGGAGGGGCCGTGGGGGGGGGCGGTGGGGGAGGGGCCGTGGGGGGGGGGAGGCGCCAGTGGGGGGAGGCACCGGTGGGGGAGGGGCCGTGGGGGGGGGGAGGGGCGGTGGGGGGGGCGGTAGGGGGAGGGGATGGTGAGGGGGGGAGGGGCCGGTGGGGGGGAGGGGCCCGTGGGGGGGGAGGGCCGTGGGGGGGGGATGGTGAGGGGGGGAGGCGCGGTGGGGGGGGGAGGGGCCGTGGGGGGGGCGGTGGGGGGGCGGTGGGGGGGAGGGGATGGTGAGGGGGGGAGGGGCCGTCGGGGGGGAGGGGATGGTTAGGGGGAGGAGGCGCCGGTGGTGGGGGAGGGGGGGTCATCGGGTTCGAGAGGTCACGTGGAGGTCAAACCAAATATTCTTTCGGTAAAAGTGACGACGATTGAAACATTTAAAACGCGGACAAAATAAATAAAAAAATAACGCCGACAAAATGTAAATAATGTCGACTGTAGCCTGCTTCTTAACCTCGGTGAGCGTGCTTTCATTATTTTTTTATTATTATTCTTCAATATTCGTGACAGCACAATTCCTGCAGTTGCGGAAAGTTTTAAGTGACACATTTTTCGCTTCAAAAGTCAAACCGAATGTTCGTTTTATTATTTGTGTGACTCGAGCAGAGATGAGGTGAGATGATGAGGCGATGAGGAGGTCCCCCTTACCAGCCTGGGTGTGGGGAAGCCGTAGACAGACACACAGACGATCTCCACCACCTGCAACATCATCGCCATCATCATCACCATCATCATCATCACCACCATCATCATCATCAGCACCATCAGCACCACCATCATCACCACCATCATCACCATCACCATCAGCACCATCATCATCAGCACCATCAGCACCACCATCATCACCACCATCATCACCATCACCATCAGCACCATCAGCACCATCATCATCAGCACCATCACCACCATCATCACCATCAGCACCACCTTCGCCACAACCCTCACCACCACCCTCGCCACCACCACCACCACGCTCACCACCACGCTCACCACCACCACGCTCACCACCACCACCCTCACCACCACCCTCACCACCACGCTCACCACCACCCTCACCACCACGCTCACCACCACCCTCACCACCACGCTCACCACCACCCTCGCCACCACCCTCACCACCACGCTCACCACCACGCTCACCACCACCCTCACCACTACGCTCACCACCACCTTCGCCACCACCACGCTCACCACCACCCTCGCCACCACGCTCACCACCACACTCACCACCACGCTCACCACCACGCTCACCACCACGCTCACCACCACACTCACCACCACCTTCGCCACCACCCTCACAACCACCCTCGCCACCACGCTCACCACCACCACCTTCGCCACCACCCTCACAACCACCCTCACCACCACGCTCACCACCACGCTCACCACCACGCTCACCACCACGCTCACCACCACCCTCACTACCACGCTCACCACCACCCTCACCACGCTCACCACCACCACCCTCACCACCACCACCTTCGCCACCACCCTCGCCACCACGCTCACCACCACCACGCTCACCACCACCACCCTCACCACCACCACGCTCACCACCACCACGCTCACCACCACCACCCTCACCACCACCACGCTCACCACCACCACTCTCAGCACCACCACGCTCACCACCACCACGCTCACCACCACGCTCACCACCACCCTCGCCACCACGCTCACCACCACCACGCTCACCACCACCACCCTCACCACCACCACGCTCACCACCACCACTCTCAGCACCACCACGCTCACCACCACCACGCTCACCACCACGCTCACCACCACCCTCGCCACCACGCTCACCACCACCACGTTCACCACCCTCACCACCACGCTCACCACCACCAGCACCCTCACCACCACCACGCTCACCACCCTCACCACCACGCTCACCACCACCACCACCACTCTCAGCACCACCACGCTCACCACCCTCGCCACCACGCTCACCACCACCACCACCACTCTCAGCACCACCACGCTCACCACCCTCGCCACCACGCTCACCACCACGCTCACCACCCTCACCACCACGCTCACCACCACCAGCACCCTCACCACCACCACGCTCACCACCCTCGCCACCACGCTCACCACCACCACCACCACTCTCAGCACCACCACGCTCACCACCCTCGCCACCACGCTCACCACCACCACCACCACTCTCAGCACCACCACGCTCACCACCCTCGCCACCACGCTCACCACCACGCTCACCACCCTCACCACCACCACCACCAGCACGCTCACCACAAGACAAAGGGTAAAGGCTCCGTCCATTGCGTTGCTGGTGGAGGTGGTGAACGACCTCCAGCCCAGAGCCAGGAGCTTGAGCAACTGCTCCAGCAGATAGTAGGCAATGAAGGAGCAGTTCATTACCTACACACAAACACACACACAGTGACACACACACAGTGACACACACATAGTGATACACACACAGTGACACACACACAGTGACACACACAGTGACACACACAGTGATACACACACAGTGACACACACATAGTGATACACACACAGTGACACACACACAGTGACACACACACACAGTGACACACACACAGTGACACACACACAGTGATACACACAGTGACACACACACACACACAGTGACACACACACACAGTGACACACACACACAGTGACACACACACAGTGATACACACACAGTGACACACGCAGTGACACACACAGTGACACACACAGTGACACACACACAGTGACACACACACAGTGACACACACACAGTGACACACACAGTGACACACACACAGTGACACACACACACAAACACACACAGTGACACACACAGTGATACACACACAGACACAGTGACACACACACAGTGATACACACACAGTGATACACACACAGTGACACACACACAGTGACACACACACACAGTGATACACACACACAGTGACACACACAGTGATACACACACAGTGACACACACACAGTGACACACACACACAAACACACACAGTGACACACACACACACACAGTGATACACACACAGACACAGTGACACACACACAGTGATACACACACAGTGATACACACACAGTGACACACACACAGTGACACACACACAGTGACACACACACACAGTGATACACACACACAGTGACACACACAGTGATACACACACAGTGACACACACACAGTGATACACACACATACAGTGAAAACACACACAGTGATACACACACAGTGATACACACACACACACACACAGTGATACACACACACAGTGATACACACAAACACACACAGTGATACACACACAGTGATACACACGGTGATACACACACACAGTGATACACACAAACACACACAGTGATACACACACACACGGTGATACAATCCTGCGGAACCCGTCCAATGGTCCAGACTGTTGTTATGATCTCATATAGGGCAGTCAGTGCACAAACGCCACCCTCCCTCAGCATTTCGCTTGGGAGATCATCTCTGCCCGGTGCCTTTCCTGGTCTCAAACTCCGGATCGCCTTCAGTACTTCCCCAACAGATGGCACCGCAGCCAGCCACTCACAGGGGGTGACTTCTTCCAATATTTGAGGCACTGCAGCCTCAGCAGGGTCATCCCCACTTTGTGCCACGATGTTATCCTGGCTGAGGGATTTCCCCTCCCCCAGGATCTCACAGAAATGCTCAGCAAATCTGCAAAACTGTTCCTGGGGGGTCGAAGATTGAATCACCGTTTTTTCCTCTGATGGTAATAGGTGTGGCGCTACAGGTTACTTTCTTGATGGAGTTAAATCTTTCCAATCGTGCACCAAAAGCAGCCATTGCTGCTTCGGGTGCATGATCAGGAGGAGTGGGGGACGATGCCAACCCCAGCCGCAAGCGATGATGAAATTCTCGCTTGCAACTTTCATCAGCTAGCTGAGACCAGGCCACTCTCTGAGTTTGATTGTGATCCTGGGTGTACACCCACCACCGGAGTGGAAGAATGTCAGGCGCATCTTACAGATGACTAGTCGAAGGTCAGAGGGCAGATCAGCTCCACGGTAGGTCCTGGTGTCAAGGACATAGGCTCGCATCCACTGGTCCGTCACTATGTAGTCCAGCAGATGTTCTTGCTTGGACCCGGCGTGCATCCATGATGCTGTGTGGATGCGCCGATGCCGGCACAGCGTGTTGGTAATTACAAGCCCATGGGCTGCACAAAAATCTAGCAGCCTCCTACCGTTGTTATTGAGCTGATCTGGCCCATGTCTTCCAATCATTCCAGACCAGGTGCTAGCATCATGACCAACTCGGGCATTGAAGTCACCCAACAAGATGACTATCCCGAGGGGCCACTTTAGCCAGCACCTGTGACAGGAAGTCATAGAAGGCATCTGACTCATCGGCCTTGCCTGCATCCCTCCACGGATGTTCATCTTCGGTGGGGGCATAAGTAACCACGACCACCAATCCTCGCCTCCGATTGATGGGAAGGCGAGCCCAAAGTAGCCTGGGGCTTACAGCTTCCCACACCTCACCACCATGCTCCCACGCCCCCTTCATTCTTTTGTTCAGAAGAAGAGCCACTCCCTGTTGTTTGGCAGTCTGCTGCCCCAAGTAGAGGACTGTCCACCCCTCATGGTGGCAGGAGCCAGAACCGATCCACCGGACCTCCTGAACACCACAGAGATCCAGGCGGTACCAGTCCAGCTCCCGTCAGAGGAGTGGCAGCCTCTCCTCCGCAGTGAGCGTTCGAACATTCCACGTGGCCACACGCAGTGGCTTTTTGCTTCTTCCGGAGGAACCCCGAGGGTAAGGATTCAGTCTCCTGGCTCCGCCAAATGGGGTTTGGCCAGAATACGTCAGGAACGGCTGTTCCCCCCGGGGCCTCCGGCAAAAGCTTCGCTTGATATTTTTCTCATGGTAATTCATCTGAAGGTGGTGGAGGGGTCACCAGACCCTTGCACTCCGTCTAGAGCCTCCATTTGGCCGCTGTGGAGGCTACAAACGCCCCAATCGAAATTGGCCCTCACCCCCCACGGCACTGCTCACCACAGCGTTGCCGTCCGGCACCAACGAGGAGGTATATACAGTGAGGGAAAAAAAAGTATTTGATCCCCTGCTGATTTTGTACGTTTGCCCACTGACAAAGAAATGATCAGTCTATAATTTTAATGGTAGGTTTATTTGAACAGTGAGAGACAGAATAACAACAAGAAAATCCAGAAAAACGCATGTCAAAAATGTTATAAATTGATTTGCATTTTAATGAGGGAAATAAGTATTTGACCCCCTCTCAATCAGAAAGATTACTGGATCCCAGGTGTCTTTTATACAGGTAACGAGCAGAGATTAGGAGCACACTCTTCAAGGGAGTGCTCCTAATCTCAGCTTGTTACCTGTATAAAAGACACCTGTCCACAGAAGCAATCAATCAATCAGATTCCAAACTCTCCACCATGGCCAAGACCAAAGGGCTCTCCAAGGATGTCAGGGACAAGATTGTAGACCTACACAAGGCTGGAATGGGCTACACGACCATTGCCAAGCAGCTTGGTGAGAAGGTGACAACAGTTGGTGCGATTATTCGCAAATGGAAGAAACACAAAATAACTGTCAATCTCCCTCAGCCTGGGGCTCCATGCAAGATCTCACCTCGTGGAGTTGCAATGATCATGAGAATGGTGAGGAATCAGCCCAGAACTACACGGGAGGATCTTGTCAATGATCTCAAGGCAGCAGGGACCACAGTCACCAAGAAAACAATTGGTAACACACTACGCCGTGAAGGACTGAAATCCTGCAGCGCCCGCAAGGTCCCCCTGCTCAAGAAAGCACATATACATGCCCGTCTGAAGTTTGCCAATGAACATCTGAATGATTCAGAGGACAATTGGGTGAAAGTGTTGTGGTCAGATGAGACCAAACTGGAGCTCTCGTTGGCATCAACTCAACTCGCCGTGTTTGGAGGAGGAGGAATGCTGCCTATGACCCCAAAAACACCATCCCCACCGTCAAACATGGAGGTGGAAACATTATGCTTTGGGGGTGTTTTTCTGCTAAGGGGACAGGACAACTTCACCGCATCAAAGGGACGATGGACGGGGCCATGTACCGTCAAATCTTGGGTGAGAACCTCCTTCCCTCAGCCAGGGCATTGAAAATGGGTCGTGGATGGGTATTCCAGCATGACAATGACCCAAAACACACGGCCAAGGCAACAAAGGAGTGGCTCAAGAAGAATCACATTAAGGTCCTGGAGTGGCCTAGCCAGTCTCCAGACCTTAATCCCATAGAAAATCTGTGGAGGGAGCTGAAGGTTCGAGTTGCCAAACGTCAGCCTCGAAACTTTAATGACTTGGAGAAGATCTGCAAAGAGGAGTGGGACAAAATCCCTCCTGAGATGTGTGCAAACCTGGTGGCCAACTACAAGAAACGTCTGACCTCTGTGATTGCCAACAAGGGTGTTGCCACCAAGTACTAAGTCATGTTTTGCAGAGGGGTCAAATACTTATTTCCCTCATTAAAATGCAAATCAATTTATAACATTTTTGACATGCGTTTTTCTGGATGTTTTGTTGTTATTCTGTCTCTCACTGTTCAAATAAACCTACCATTAAAATTATAGACTGATCATTTCTTTGTCAGAGGGCAAACGTACAAAATCAGCAGGGGATCAAATACTTTTTTACATCACCGTACATACACACAGTTACACACAGAGATACACACAGACACACACAGTGATACGTACAGACACACAGATACACACAGATACATACACACAGTGATACACACAGACACAAAGTGATACAAACAGACACACACAGTGATACACACAGATACATACAGTGATACACACAGACACACACAGTGATACACACAGATACACACAGTGATACATACAGATACACACAGTGATACAGACAGATACACACAGTGATACACACAGACACACACAGTGATACATACAGACACACAGATACACACAGACACACACAGACACGCAGACACACAGATACACACAGATACACACAGTGATACATACAGACACACACAGATGCACACAGATACACACATAGATACACACAGATACACACACAGATACACACAGAGATACACACACAGATACACACAGAGATACATACAGACACACACAGATACACACACAGATACACACAGACACACACAGATACACACAGTGATACATGCAGACACACACAGATACACACACAGATACACACAGACACACACAGATACACACAGTGATACATGCAGACACACACAGATACACACAGACACACACAGATACACACAGTGATACATGCAGACACACACAGATACACACACAGATACACACAGACACACACAGATACACACAGTGATACATGCAGACACACACAGATACACACACAGATACACACAGACACACACAGATACACACAGTGATACATGCAGACACACACAGATACACACACAGATACACACAGACACACACAGATACACACAGTGATACATGCAGACACACACAGATACACACAGTGATACATGCAGACACACACAGATACACACACAGATACAGATCATCATCAGCCCATCTCTTGTCCAGCCCCAATCACCCACCCACTCCCTCACCCACTCCCTCACTCACCCCCTCACCCACCCCCTCACCCACCATCCCCCTCACCCACCCCCTCACCCACCCCCTCACTCACCATCCCCCTCACCCACCCACCCACCCCACCGTGAACCCCCCCCCCCCCCTGTGTGGTGAGAGTTGGGTGCTCACCCCCAGGAAGTAGTCGTCCCTCTTGTCCGGAGCCTTGCGAGCGTCGATCGCCAACTCCACCTGAGCAGGGCGAGGATTCCCCAGCCACACACCCAGCCACACACCCAGCCACACACACAAACACCCAGCCACACACCCAGCCACACACCCAGCCACACAGCCACCCAGCCACACAGCCACACACCCAGCCACACACACACCCAGCCACCCAACCACCCAGCCACCCAGCCACCCAGCCACACACACAGCCACCCAGCCACACACAAACACCCAGCCACCCAGCCACCCAGCCACCCAACCACCCAGCCACACAGCCACACACACAAACACACAGCCACACAGCCACCCAGCCACACACACAAACACCCAGCCACACACCCAGCCACACACACAAACACCCAGCCACACACAAACACCCAGCCACACACCCAGCCACACACACAAACACACAGCCACCCAGCCACACACCCAGCCACACACACACCCAGCCACCCAGCCACCCAGCCACACACACAAACACCCAGCCACACACACAAACACCCAGCCACACACAAACACCCAGCCACACACCCAGCCACACACACAAACACACAGCCACCCAGCCACACACCCAGCCACACACACACCCAGCCACCCAGCCACCCAACCACACACACAAACACCCAGCCACACACACAAACACCCAGCCACACACACAAACACCCAGCCACCCAGCCACCCAGCCACCCAACCACCCAGCCACACAGCCACACACACAAACACACAGCCACACAGCCACCCAGCCACACACACAAACACCCAGCCACACACCCAGCCACACACACAAACACCCAGCCACACACAAACACCCAGCCACACACCCAGCCACACACACAAACACACAGCCACCCAGCCACACACCCAGCCACACACACACCCAGCCACCCAGCCACCCAGCCACACACACAAACACCCAGCCACACACACAAACACCCAGCCACACACAAACACCCAGCCACACACCCAGCCACACACACAAACACACAGCCACCCAGCCACACACCCAGCCACACACACACCCAGCCACCCAGCCACCCAACCACACACACAAACACCCAGCCACACACACAAACACCCAGCCACACACAAACACCCAGCCACACACCCAGCCACACACACAAACACACAGCCACCCAGCCACACACCCAGCCACACACACACCCAGCCACCCAGCCACACACACAAACACCCAGCCACACACACAAACACCCAGCCACACACAAACACCCAGCCACACACCCAGCCACACACACAAACACACAGCCACACAGCCACACACCCAGCCACACACCCAGCCACACACACAAACACACAGCCACACACACAGCCACACACCCAGCCACACACACAAACACACAGCCACACAGCCACACACCCAGCCACACACCCAGCCACACACACAGCCACACAGCCACACACCCAGCCACACACCCAGCCACACACACAAACACCCAGCCACACACCCAGCCACACACACAAACACACAGCCACACAGCCACACACCCAGCCACACACCCAGCCACACACACAAACACACAGCCACACACCCAGCCACACACACAAACACACAGCCACACAGCCACACACCCAGCCACCCAACCACCCAGCCACCCAGCCACACAGCCACACACCCAGCCACACACACACCCAGCCACCCAGCCACACACCCAGCCACACACCCAGCCACACACACAAACACAGCCACCCAGCCACACACCCAGCCACACACACAGCCACACACACAGCCACACACACAGCCACCCAGCCCACACACACAAACACACAGCCACACACACAAACACACAGCCACACACACAAACACACAGCCACACACACAAACACACAGCCCACACACCCAGCCACACACACAAACACAGCCACCCAGCCACACACACAGCCACACACCCAGCCACCCAGCCACCCAGCCACCCAGCCACCCAGCCACACACACAGCCCACACACAAACACCCAGCCACACACACAGCCACCCAGCCCACACACCCAGCCACACGCACAGCCACCCAGCCACACACACAAACACACAGCCACCCAGCCACCCAGCCACACACCCAGCCACACACCCAGCCACACACCCAGCCACACACCCAGCCACACATACAAACACACAGCCACCCAGCCCACACACCCAGCCACACAGCCACACACACAGCCACACACCCAGCCACACACCCAGCCACACAGCCACCCAGCCACCCAGCCACACACCCAGCCACACACCCAGCCACACACACAGCCACACAGCCACACACCCAGCCACCCAGCCCGCACACAGCCACACAGCCACCCAGCCACCCAGCCCACACACAGCCACCCAGCCACACAGCCACCCAGCCACCCAGCCACACACCCAGCCACACACACAGCCACCCAGCCACACACACAAACACCCAGCCACACAGCCACCCAGCCCACACACACAAACACCCAGCCACACAGGCACCCAGCCCACATACACAAACACACAGCCACCCAGCCACACACACAGCCACACACCCAGCCACCCAGCCACCCAGCCCACATACACAAACACACAGCCACCCAGCCACACACACAGCCACACACCCAGCCACCCAGCCACCCAGCCCACATACACAAACACACAGCCACCCAGCCACCCAGCCACACACCCAGCCACACACACAGCCACACACACACAGCCACACAGCCACACACCCAGCCACCCAGCCCACACACCCAGCCACCCAGCCACACACCCAGCCACACACCCAGCCACACACACAGCCACCCAGCCCGCACACACAAACACACAAACACAACGCGTAGCCCTTCAACACACCGCAGGATGACGGTGGCTGTTCGTAGTAGCGAGCGGCGAGCGGCGACAGCGGCCAAAGTGAAGGCGACCGGGCGCTGTGGCAAGGTGGGGGAGTGTGGGGGGGGGGAGGGGATGGTGGGGGGGGGATGGTGGGGGGGCCGGCGGCTACCCCGGCACCGGCCCCGGCACCGGCCCCGGCACGGGCACCGGGCGGCCTCCGCCATGCAACCGCCCACCGCTAACGTGTCAGCTACGTCGCCTTCTCGGCTCTTTCGGTAAGGTCACGGGGGAAGGGGGGAACGGTGACGTAATAAAAAAAAACTTAAAACATCGTGAGATTAATCGAAATGTAAATTTTTTTTTTTTTTTTAAAAAGGGAGCTACTTCCGTTGTGGGAGTCCGCTTAGGTCAGGGGCTGGGGAAACTTGCCGGGCCCGCGGAATCATTTGGCCTCCGTGGCCCTGGCCAAGGGCAACCGGAATTTTTAATGAATCTAGGAGAGCAAAGCGTGGAAAAGCGGTCTGCGGGCAGCGGCGGCGGCGGCGGCGGCCAAACATCATCACCGCACTCCTCGCCGAGGAGGAGGAGGATGAGGAGGAGGAGGATGAGGAGGAGGAGGAGGAGGATGAGGACGAGGAGAAGGAGGATCAGGATGAGGAGGAGGATGAGGATGAGGAGGAGGATGAGGAGGAGGATCAGGATGAGGAGGAGGATGAGGAGGAGGATGAGGATGAGGAGGAGGAGGAGGATGAGGAGGATGAGGAGGAGGATGAGGATGATGAGGATGAGGAGGAGGATGAGGAGGATGAGGAGGAGGAGGAGGATCAGGATGAGGAGGAGGAGGATGAGGAGGAGGATGAGGATGAGGAGGAGGATGAGGAGGAGGATGAGGAGGATGAGGATGAGGAGGAGGATGAGGATGAGGAGGAGGATGAGGATGAGGAGGATGAGGAGGAGAAGGAGGATCAGGATGAGGAGGAGGATGAGCATGAGGAGGAGTTGCCAGCCCATCGCAATTAGGGGGCGAGCAAATCAAATGTTGGACGAAAATATATAACGGGCAAAAACATTTTTTTTGACAATAGGGGGTTTTTCTCTCTCACTCGCCTTTTTTTTGCCCCGCCGGCAAAACTGGAACCTTTTTTTTATGTTTTTGACGAGGATTCATATCTGCTGCATTAACCACAGTACCTGCGGTCAAAATGCAAACAAAATACAACCTACCGTGATAATATATAAACGTGGCATTGTCCTTGAAACTGATTGGTCCACACCAAGGGACGGCTTTCTTTTGAGCCTCGACCCAATTGGTGCTCGGCCACGTGACGTCAAAAGACGTCACACAGCTCAGAGACAATGCCGCTATCAAAGTAATGAGGCGCTCGGGGTGAGCATCTACATCATCATTAGACCTCCTTTGTCAGTACCAAAATATAAGAATAATAATAGGGTTTTTCCCCTTTTTTCTAGCAACAAAACTGAAACCTTTTTAACAAGGATTCATATCTACTGCATTAACCACAGTACCTGCGGTCAAAATGCAAACAAACAACATACTATGAAAATATAAACGTGGTATTGTCCTTGAAACTGATTGGTCCACAGCAAGGGACGGCTTTCTTTCGAGCCTCGACCCAATTGGTGCTCGGCCACGTGACGTCAAAAGACGTCACACAGCTCAGAGACAATGCCGCTATCAAAGTAATGAGGCGCTCGGGGTGAGCATCTACATCATTAGACCTCCTTAAAAGTACCAAAATGTAATAATAATAGGGTTTTTCCCCTTTTTTCTGGCAACAAAACGGAAACCTTTTTAACAAGGATTCATATCTACTGCATTAACCACAGTACCTGCGGTCAAAATGCAAAAAAAACCAACACACTATGATAATATAAACGTGGCATTGTCCTTGAAACTGATTGGTCCACAGCAAGGGACGGCTTTCTTTTGAGCCTCTACCCAATTGGTGCTCGACACAGCTCAGAGACAATGCCGCTATCAAAGTAATGAGGGCTCGGGGTGAGCATCTAAAATGTTGAAGTTGATGAGTTCGTATGGCCCACGAATGATGTTATGTAAATATCCGAATGGCACTTGACAGAAACACAGGTTCCTCCACCCCTGGCCTGGAGTGAGGCCCGGGACCGGTTCAGGTTAATCGTCCCAACGGCGTTGATGGCCGTGAGAAGGAATCGAGTTTGTGGCGCAGCGTGGCACTGTGTGTGTCACTGTGTGTGTCACTGTGTGTGTCACTGTGTGTTTCACTGTGTCACTGTGTGTGTCACTGTGTGTGTGTGTCACTGTGTGTGTGTGTCACTGTGTGTGTGTGTCACTGTGTGTGTGTCACTGTGTGTGTCACTGTGTGTGTGTGTGTGTCACTGTGTGTGTGTGTCACACTGTGTGTGTGTGTCACTGTGTGTGTGTCACCGTGTGTGTGTCACACTGTGTGTGTGTCACACTGTGTGTGTCACTGTGTGTGTCACTGTGTGTGTGTGTGTCACTGTGTGTGTCACTGTGTGTGTGTGTCACTATGTGTGTGTCACTGTGTGTGTCACTGTGTGTGTGTTTCACTGTGTGTGTGTCACTGTGTGTGTGTGTCACTGTGTGTGTCACTGTGTGTGTGTGTCACTGTGTGTGTCACTGTGTGTGTGTTTCACTGTGTGTGGCGCTGTGTGTGTCACTGTGTGTGTGTGTGGCGCTTTGTGTGTGTGTGTATCACCGTGTGTATCACTGTGTGTGTGTCACTGTGTGTGTCACTGTGTGTGTGTCACTGTGTGTGTGTCAGTGTGTGTGTCAGTGTGTGTGTCAGTGTTGTGTGTGTCACTGTGTGTGTGGCGCTGTGTGTGTGTCAGTGTGTGTGTGTCAGTGTTGTGTGTGTCACTGTGTGTGTGTCAGTGTGTGTGTGTGTCACACTGTGTGTGTCACACTGTTTGTGTGTCACTGTGTGTGTGGCGCTGTGTGTGTGTCAGTGTGTGTGTGTCAGTGTTGTGTGTGTCACTGTGTGTGTGTCAGTGTGTGTGTGTGTCACACTGTGTGTGTCACTGTGTGTGTCACTGTGTGTGTCACTGTGTGTGTCACTGTGTGTGTGGCACTGTGTGTGTGTCAGTGTGTGTGTGTCAGTGTTGTGTGTGTCACTGTGTGTGTGTCAGTGTGTGTGTGTGTCACACTGTGTGTGTCACACTGTGTGTGTGTCACTGACGGTGATGCACAGCACGTTGGCGAGCGCGAAGACGTTGCCCACGTAGTCAAAGTAGCGGTGACGACAAACTCTCTGCAGGAGCACGAGGAGGCGATGATCGTACTGAGGGGCACTGGGGACCTGGCACAGTGACACACAGTGACACACACACACACAGTGACGCACACAGTTACACACACACACACACACAGTGACACACACACAGTGACACAGTGACACACACAGTGACACAGTGACACACACAGTGACACAGTGACACACACAGTGACACACACACACAGTGACACACACACACACACAGTGACACACACAGTGACACACACACAGTGACACAGTGACACACACACACAGTGACACACACACACAGTGACACACACAGTGACAACAACAACAACCGCCATTCGCCACTAAGTGGCGGTGACATCACCACGACGCTTGTGCCAGGCTATGTGCACCCTGAGGCCACGTGAAGTGTCGAACGCCCGCTGGCAGGAGGTCACGGGGCAGACCCAGGTGCCACGGGTCGACTGACTGAGATGACTGGCTGATGCACCACCTGTGCCCCTACTGTGCCAACCTGCTGTGCTTTAGCCACCCGGCGTTCCGCTCGTTGTTCTGAGCGTCGCTCCTCCGCCCTCCGTTGTTGTTGGAGGGCGACTGCCTCCAACTACCCAGTAGCATCCTTCACGAGCCTCCTCCACAGAGGCCGATCTTGACACCGCTGGTACCAGTCATCGGCAAGTCCACTCATCTCCACGTCCTCCTGTACCACATCACTCCATCTCTTCTCTAGCCCGTGCCGCGCCCGCTTAGCCCCCTCAATCCGGCCAAACAAAAGCTGTTTCGGCATGTGGTGGCTGGGCATGCGGGCTACATGACCCAGCCATCGCAGCCTTGCCTGCCGGAGGAGCTCACTGATGGGACCTTTCCCAGATCTTTCAAGGATTTGTGAGCTCCTCACACAATCCAGTCCGGTTAAACCCAGGATGGATCGTAGACAGGCCAGCCTAAATGTTTCTAACCGGCGAAGATGTTCCATTAGGGGGGTCCACGTTTCGCAAGCGTAGAGAAGGTAGGGAATGACCGCGGCCGAGAAGACCTGAAGCTAAGTGCGGAGCGACAGACCATGTAGCTTCCACACAGTGTTACACAAACGATGAAAAGATATTGCCACTCGACTGATTCGGAGTGAGACCTCTGCTGTTAAACTGGAGCCGGTCATAGGCACACTGCCCAGGTATGGGAAACTCTCCACTTTCTCCACAACTGCCCCATCACCAATTGGGAGTTGTGGGGGTGGAGTGTCCGATGGTACAAAATACCCAGGCAGGTGCTTACTTTTGGTGGGGCTGATGGTAAGGCCCCACCTCTTAGTGGCACGCTCCAGTCTCAGCAGCAGCGTCTCCAACTCCTCCTCCGAATGTGCAGCTATTACCAAGTCATCAGCATACATAACGTGTTTGAGCAATAGGGAGCCATCCCTTGACCGCACCTGGGCATCTATCAGCCTCCCATTATATATGTACCAAATGGAGATTCCCCCGGTACAGCTATTAAAGGCTTCACGAACTACGTGGTCAAAATAGATGTTTAATAATGTGGGAGCCAGAGGACATCCCTGTCGCACCCCAAGGTGTACAGGGAATGGCTCTGACTCCAGGCCACGTAGTTTTACCCGGGACCGCTCATCATCATGAAGGTACTTAATGATCGTGAGCAGAGGGTCAGATACTCCAAAAGCACGAAGAACGACCCAGAGCCCAGGGCTACTGATGGTATCATAGGCCTTGACCAGGTCATTAAAGCAGAGATGTAGGTCTTGTTGGAATTCCCTACACCTCTGCTGTAGCAGACGGACAGAAAATATGGCATCTGTGCAGGACCGCCCCATCCTGAAACCGCATTGGGGCTCCGCAAGCCTCTCCTTAGCGTGCCTGGCAAGGTGATGTTGAATAATCCTTGCCAGGACCTTTCCCGGCACACTGAGGAGTGAGATGCCCCTGTAGTTGTTACAGTCTGTGCGGTCCCCCTTCTTAAAGAGGGGGACCACCAGGGCATCCTTCCAATCCTGCGGAACCCCCCGTCCAGTGGTCCAGACTGTTGTTATGATGTCATATAGGGCAGTCTGTGCACAAACGCCACCCTCCCTCAGCATTTCGCTTGGGAGATCATCTCTGGCCGGTGCCAATCCAGGTCTCAGACTCCAGATCGTCTTCAGTACTTCCTCAACAGATGGCACTTCAGCCAGCCACTCACAGGGGGTGACTTCCTCCAATGTTTTCCCGGCTGAGAGATTTCCCCTCCCCCAGGACCTCACAGAAATGCTCAACAAATCTCCAAACCTGTTCCTGGGGGTCGGAGATTGGATCACCGTTTTTTTCCCCTAATGATGGTAATGGGTGTGGTGCTGCAGGTTACTTTTTTGATGGAGTTAAATAGAGATTTGTGATCGCGGGCCACTGAGGCAGATTCCATCTCCTCAGCAACCCGCGACCACCACCCATCCTTGCAGCGCCTCACGGCTCTCCGAACCTCCGAGCGAAGGCTGCGGTAAGCCTCCTCATTCTCTTATGTGGGATTCTGTAGCCGATGACAGTGGGCCTGTCGCTTTTTCTCAACTATCCTGAACACCTCCTCTGTCAGCCAGGGACTCTGGGGAGGTCTGGACCACGTGCCCAAAGCAGCCATTGCAGCTGCATGAGTCGCAGTCCTAAACCTCGTCCATTTACCCTTGACATCAGGAGTGGGGGATGATGCCAACCCCAGCCGCAAGCGATGATGAAATTCTCGCTTGCAACTTTAATCAGATAACTGAGACCAGGCCACTTTAGGTTGGAATGGGGTCCTGGGTATACACCCACCACAGGAGTGGAAGAATGGCAGGCGCATCTTACAGATGACTAGTCGATGGTCAGAGGGCAGATCAGCTCCACAGTAGGTCCTGGTGTCAAGGACATGGGCTCGCATCCGCTGGTCCGTCACTATGTCGTCCAGCAGATGTTCTTGCTTGGACCCGGCATGCATCCATGATGTTGTGTGGATGCGCCGATGCCGGAACAGCGTGTTGGTAATTACAAGCCCATGGGCTGCACAAAAATCTAGCAGCCTCCTAGCGTTGTTATTGAGCTGATCTGGCCCATGGCCTCCAATCACTCCAGACCAGGTGCCAGCATCTTGACCATCTCAGGCATTGAAGTCACCCAACAAGATGACTATCCCAAGGGGCCACTTTAGCCAGCACCTGTGACAGGAGGTCATAGAAGGCATCTGACTCATCGGCTTTGCCTGCATCCCTCCACGGATGTTCATCTTCAGTGGGGGCATAAGTAACCACGACCACCACTCCTCGCCTCCGGTTGATGGGAATGCGAGCCCAAAGTAGCCTGGGGCTTACAGCTTCCCACACCTCACCGCCACGCTCCCACGCCCCCTTCATTCTTTTGTTCAAAAGAAGAGCCACACCCTGTTGTTTGGCAGTCTGCTGCCCCGAGTAGAGGACTGTCCACTCCTCATGGTGGCAGGAGCCATAACCGGTCCACCGGGCCTCCTGAACGCCACAGAGATCCAGGCGGTACTGGTCCAGCTCCCGACAGAGGAGTGGCAGCCTCTCCTCCGCAGCGAGCGTTCGAACATTCCACGTGGCCACACGAGTGGCTTTTCGTTGTTTCTGGAGGAGCCCCGAGGGTAGAGATTCAATCTCCTGGCTCCGCCAATTGGGGTTTGGCCAGGAGACGTCATAGACGCCTGTTCCCCTGGGGCCTCCGGCACAAGCTTATTAGTAAAAAATTGTATTCGTGGTTTCGTAGTAAAAATGTTGAAGGTGGAGGGGTTACCAGCCCCTCGCACCCGTCCAGAGCCCCCGTTTAGCCACTGTGGTGGTCACAGACGCCATGAGAGGAGGGCCAATCGGATTTGGCCCTCCCCCCACAGCACTGTCCACGACAGAGTTTCCCGTCCCCCAGGAAGTAGTCGTCCCTCTTGTCAGTGACACACACAGTGGCACACACACAGTGGCACACACACAGTGACACACACACAGTGACACACACACAGTGACACACACACAGTGACACACACACACACACAGTGTCACACACACACAGTGACACACACACACACACAGTGTCCACACCTCCTTCACGGTGTCTTTGTCCATCTCCTCGAAGATTTTCTGGAACGTCTCAGAGGAAATGGAGCCGTCGCCCACGCCACTCAGATGCTGCTCGCACGCACAACACAAACAACAACAACAAAACAACAACACAAACAACAACAACAAAACAACAACACAAACAACACGGTCAACAACACAAACAACAACACAAACAACACAAACAACAACACAAACAACAACAACAAAAACAACAACAAAAACAACAACACAAACAACAACACAAACAACACGGTCAACAACACAAACAACAACAACACAAACAACACAAACAACAACAACAAAAACAACAACAAAAACAACAACACAAACAACAACACAAACAACAACACAAACAACAACACAAACAACAACAAAACAACAACACAAACAACAACACAAACAACAACAAAAACAACAACACAAACAACAACACAAACAACAACACATACAACAACACAAACAACAACAACACAAACAACAACACGGTCAACAACAACAACACAAACAACAACACAAACAACAACACAAACAACAACACAAACAACAACAACAAAAACAACAACACAAACAACAACACAAACAACAACACAAACAACAACACAAACAACAACAACAAAACAACAACACAAACAACAACACAAACAACAACAACACAAACAACAACAACACAAACAACAACACAAACAACAACACAAACAACAACACAAACAACAACACAAACGTCAACACAAACAACAACACAAACAACACAAACAACAACACAAACAACAACAACGCAAACAACAACGCAAACAACAACACAAACAACAACACAAACAACAACACAAACAACAACACAAACAACAACAACACAAACAACAACACGGTCAACAACAACACAAACAACACAAACAACAACACAAACAACAACAACACAAACAACAACACAAACAACAACACAAACAACAACAACACAAACAACAACAACACAAACAACAACACAAACAACAACACAAACAACAACACAAACAACAACACAAACAACAACACAAACAACAACACAAACAACAACACAAACAACACAAACAACAACACAAACAGCAACACAAACAACAACACAAACAACACAAACAACAACACAAACAACACAAACAAGAACACAAACAACAACAACACAAACAACAACACAAACAAGAACACAAACAACAACACAAACAACAACACAAACAACAACACAAACAACAACAACATGGTCAACATAAACAACACAAACAACAACACGGGCAACAACAACAACACAAACGTCAACACAAACAACAACAACATGGTCGATATCACCAACGCTAAGACTGCTGCCGCGTGGATCTGTACCCTAGGGGCACCCCCAGCGGCAGTTGCCCCTGTGCGTGAGTTCACCTCCGACACCAGCTGACAGTGATGCCGCGTGGATCTGTACCCTAGGGGCACCCCCAGCGGCAGCTGCCCCTGCGCGATAAGTCTGGGCAACTCTGGGCTGGCTAAAAATGTTTCATTCAATTAAAAAAAAACATTTTTTTTTTAAGTTTGTTCTGATCTAGGGGGACGGTTCTCGTGCCAACCGCGCCGCGCCCTGGACGCCCCTGAAGTTGCCGGGCATCTGTTCACAAAAAAAGTTAAATCAAGAGCTTGACAAGCCGGCGAGATTCCTCCTCGAGCACCAGTTACAGCACCAGTGGCGGAGTCCCGCCGACGAACGTTTACCGGGCAGGCCGAGAGATTCCAACCACGCACGGTGTAGTGGTGGTGTAGTGGTGGTGGTGTAGTGGTGGTGGTGTAGTGGTGGTGTAGTAGTGGTGGTGTAGTGGTGGTGGTGTAGTGGTGGTGGTGTAGTGGTGGTGTAGTGGTGGTGGTGGTGTAGTGGTGGTGGTGTAGTGGTGGTGGTGTTTTGGTGGTGGTGTAGTGGTGGTGGTGTAGTGGTGGTGCAGTGGTGGTGGTGGTGTAGTGGTGGTGGAGGTGGTGGTGTAGTGGTGGTGTAGTGGAGTGGTGGTGGTGTAGTGGTGGTGGTGTAGTGGTGGTGTAGTGGTGGTGGTGTAGTGGTGGTGTAGTGGTGGTGGTCTAGTGGTGGTGGTAGTGGTGGTGTAGTGGTGGTGGTGTAGTGGTGGTGCAGTGATGGTGGTGGTGTAGTGGTGGTGGAGGTGGTGGTGTAGTGGTGGTGTAGTGGTGGTGGTAGAGTGGTGATGGTGTAGTGGTGGTGGTGTAATGGTGGTGGTGTAGTGGTGGTGTAGTGGTGGTGTAGTGGTGGTGGTGTAGTGGTGGTGCAGTGGTGGTGGTGGTGTAGTGGTGGTGGTGGTGTAGTGATGGTTGAGGTGGTGGTGTAGTGGTGGTGGTGTAGTGGTGGTGTAGTGGTGGTGGTGTAGTGGTGGTGTAGTGGTGGAGGTGTAGTGGTGGTGGTGTAGTGGTGGTGGTGTAGTGGTGGTGTAGTAGTGGTGGTGTAGTGGTGGTGTAGTGGTGGTGGTGTAGTGGTGGAGGTGTAGTAGTGGTGTAGTGGTGGTGGTGTAGTGGTGGAGGTGTAGTGGTGGTGGTGTAGTGGTGGTGTAGTGGTGGTGGTGTAGTGGTGGTGGTGTAGTGGTGGTGGTGTAGTAGTGGTGGTGGTGTAGTGGTGGTGTAGTGGTGGTGGTGTAGTGGTGGTGGTGTAGTAATGGTGGTGTAGTGGTGGTGTAGTAGTGGTGGTGTAGTGGTGGTGTAGTGGTGGTGGTGTAGTGGTGGTGTAGTGGTGGTGGTGTAGTAGTAGTGGTGGTGTAGTGGTGGTGTAGTGGTGTAGTAGTGGTGGTGGTGTAGTGGTGGTGGTGTGGTGGTGGTGTAGTGGTGGTGTAGTGGTGGTGTAGTGGTGGTGGTGTAGTAGTGGTAGTGGTGTAGTGGTGGTGGTGTAGTAATGGTGGTGGTGTAGTGGTGGTGTAGTAGTGGTGGTGTAGTAGTGGTGGTGGTGTAGTGGTGGTGGTGTAGTGGTGGTGTAGTGGTGGTGGTGTAGTGGTGGTGTAGTGGTGGTGGTGTAGTAGTGGCAGTGGTGTAGTGGTGTAATAGTGGTGGTGTAGTGGTGGTGTAGTAGTGGTGGTGTAGTGGTGGTGGTGTAGTGGTGGTGGTGTAGTGGTGGTGTAGTGGTGGTGGTGTAGTGGTGGTGGTGTAGTAGTGGTGGTGGTGTAGTGGTGGTGGTGTAGTGGTGGTGTAGTAGTGGTGGTGGTGTAGTAGTGGTGGTGGTGTAGTGGTGGTGTAGTGATGGTGGTGTAGTGGTGGTGGTGTAGTGGTGGTGGTGTAGTAGTGGTGGTGTAGTGGTGGTGTAGTAGTGGTGGTGTAGTGGTGGTGTAGTGGTGGTGTAGTGGTGGTGTAGTGGTGGTGGTGTAGTAGTGGTGGTGGTGTAGTGGTGGTGGTGTAGTGGTGGTGGTGTAGTAGTGGCAGTGGTGGTGGTGTAGTAGTGGTGGTGGTGTAGTGGTGGTGTAGTGGTGGTGTAGTGGTGTAGTAGTGGTGGTGGTATAGTGGTGGTGGTGTAGTGGTGGTGTAGTGGTGGTGTAGTGGTGGTGGTGAAGTGGTGGTGTAGTGGTGGTGGTGTGGTGGTGGTGTAGTGGTGGTGTAGTAGTGGTGGTGGTGTAGTGGTGGTGTGGTGGTGTAGTGGTGTAGTAGTGGTGGTGGTGTAGTGGTGGTGGTGTAGTGGTGGTGGTGGTGTAGTGGTGGTGGTGTAGTGGTGGTGGTGTAGTAGTGGTGGTGGTGTAGTAGTGGTGGTGGTGTAGTAGTGGTGGTGGTGTAGTGGTGGTGGTGTAGTGGTGGTGGTGTAGTAGTGGTAGTGGTGTAGTGGTAGTGGTGTAGTAGTGGTGTAGTGGTGGTGTAGTAGTGGTGGTGGTGGTGTAGTGGTGGTGGTGTAGTGGTGGTGTAGTGGTGGTGTAGTGGTGGTGGTGGTGTAGTGGTGGTGTAGTGGTGGTGGTGTAGTGGTGGTGGTGTAGTGGTGGTGTAGTGGTGGTGTAGTGGTGGTGTAGTGGTGTAGTGGTGGTGCAGTGGTAGTGGTGGTGCAGTGGTGGTGGTGGTGTAGTGGTGGTGGTCTAGTGGTGGTGGTGGTATAGTGGTGGTGGTGGTGTAGTGGTGGTGGTGGTGTAGTGGTGGTGTAGTGGTGGTAGTGCTGTAGTGGTGGTAGTGGTGTATAGTGAAGGTGGTGGTGGTGTAGTGGTGGTGTAGTGGTGGTGTAGTGGTGGTGTAGTAGTGGTGGTGTAGTAGTGGTGGTGGTGTAGTGGTGATGTAGTGGTGGTGTAGTAGTGGTGGTGTAGTAGTGGTGGTGGTGTAGTGGTGGTGGTGTAGTGGTGGTGGTGTAGTGGTGTAGTAGTGGCAGTGGTGTAGTGGTGGTGTAGTGGTGGTGTAGTGGTGGTGTAGTGGTGGTGGTGTAGTGGTGTAGTAGTGGCAGTGGTGTAGTGGTGGTGTAGTGGTGGTGTAGTGGTGGTGGTCTAGTGGTGGTGGTGTAGTGGTGTAGTAGTGGCAGTGGTGTAGTGGTGGTGTAGTGGTGGTGTAGTGGTGGTGGTGTAGTGGTGGTGGTGTAGTGGTGGTGGTGTAGTGGTGTAGTGGTGGTGGTGTAGTGGTGGTGTAGTGGTGGTGTTGTAGTGGTGGTGGTGTAGTGGTGGTGTAGTGGTGGTGGTGTAGTGGTGGTGTAGTGGTGGTGTAGTGGTGGTGGTGTAGTGGTGGTGTAGTGGTGGTGTTGTAGTGGTGGTGGTGTCAGTACCTGGATCATCGCCTTGCGGTGTGCAGAGTCGACGCTGATCGTGCGCAGAACTCGCATCACCAGCGCCCCCGTCACGCTCTCCCTGTAACACACAGTACACACACACAGTACACACACAGTACACACACAGTACACACAGTACACACACAGTACACACAGTACACACACACAGTACACACACAGTACACACACAGTACACACACACAGTACACACACAGTACACACAGTACACACACACAGTACACACACACAGTACACACACAGTACACACACACAGTACACACAGTACACACACACAGTACACACACAGTACACACACACAGTACACACACACACACAGTACACACACACACACAGTACACACACAGTACACACACAGTACACACACAGTACACACACACAGTACACACACAGTACACACACACACACAGTACACACACAATACACACACAGTACACACACACAGTACACACACACACACAGTACACACAGTACACACACACAGTACACACACAGTACACACACAGTACACACACACAGTACACACAGTACACACACAGTACACAAACAGCACACACACACAGTACACACACAGCACACACACACAGTACACACAGTACACACAGTACACACACACAGTACACACACAGTACACACAGTACACACACAGTACACACACAGCACACACACATAGTACACACACAGCACACACACACAGTACACACACAGTACACACAGTACACACACACAGTACACACACAGTACACACAGTACACACACACAGTACACACACAGTACACACACACAGTACACACACAGTACACACACACAGTACACACACAGTACACACACACAGTACACACACAGTAAACACACAGTACACACACACAGTACACACAGTAGACACAGTACACACACACAGTACACACACAGTACACACACACTCTACACACACACACAGTACACACACAGTACACACACACAGTACACACACACAGTACACACACACACAGTACACACACAGTACACACACAGTACACACACAGTACACACACACACAGTACACACACAGTACACACAGCACACACACAGTACACACACAGTACACACACAGTACACACACACAGTACACACAGTACACACACAGTACACACACAGCACACACACACAGTACACACACACAGTACACACAGTACACACAGCACACACACAGTACACACACAGTACACACACACAGTACACACACAGTACACACACAGCACACACACACAGTACACACACAGTACTCACAGTACACACACTACACACACACAGTACACACACACAGTACACACACACAGTACACACACAGTACACACACAGTACACACACACAGTACACACACAGTACACACACAGTACACACAGTATACACACACAGTACACACACAGTACACACAGTACACACACACAGTACACACACACTCTACACACACACACAGTACACACACAGTACACACAGTACACACACACAGTACACACACAGTACACAAACACAGTACACACACAGTACACACACACAGTACACACACAGTAAACACACAGTACACACACACAGTACACACAGTAGACACAGTACACACACACAGTACACACACACACACAGTACACACACACAGTACACACACACAGTATACACACAGCACACACACAGTACACACACACAGTACACACACACAGTACACACACCGTACACACACAGTACACACACAGTACACACACAGTAAACACAGTACACACAGTACACACACAGTACACACACAGTATGCACACAGTACGCACACAGTAGGCACACAGTACGCACACACACAGTACACACACAGTACACACACACAGTACACACACAGTACACACACACAGTATACACACAATACACACACACACAGTACACACACACAGTACACACACAGTACACACACACAATAAACACAGTACACACACAATACACACACACACAGTACACACACACAGTACACACACACAGTACACACACACAGTATACACACAGTACACACACACAGAACACACACAGTATACACAGAACACACACACAGTACACACACAATACAATCACACACACAGTACACACACACAGTACACACAGCACA
Source organism: Petromyzon marinus (assembly GCF_048934315.1). NCBI lineage: Eukaryota > Metazoa > Chordata > Hyperoartia > Petromyzontiformes > Petromyzontidae > Petromyzon > Petromyzon marinus. The sequence goes on from NW_027423207.1 coordinate 120,600, forward strand.
CACACAGTACACACAAAGTACACACAGTACACACACACAGTATATACACAGTACACACAGTACACACACAGTACACACACAGTACACACAGTATATACACAGTACACACAGTACACACACAGTACACATACACAGTACACACAGTACACACACACAGTACACACAGTACACACACACAGTACACACAGCACACACACACAGTACACACACAGTACACACACACAGTATATACACAGTACACACACACAGTACACACACAGTACACACAGAGTACACACACACAGTGTACACACACAGTACACACACAGTACACACACACACAGAACACACACACAGTACACACACACAGTACACACACTGTACACACAGTATATACACACACACACACAGTACACACAGTACATACACACACAGTACACACACAGTACACACACAGTACACACACAGAACACACACACAGTACACACAGTACACACACACACAGTACACACACACACACATTACACACAGTACACACAGCACACACACACAGTACACACACACAGTACACACACACACAGTACACACACAGTACACACAGTACACACACAGAACACACACACAGTACACACACAGTACACACAGTACACACACAGTACACACAGCACACACACAGTACACACACAGTACACACAGCACACACACAGTACACACACACAGTACACACACACAGTACACACACACAGTAAACACAGCACACACACACAGCACACACATAGCACACACACAGTACACACACACAGTCCACACAGTACACACACAGTACACACACACAGTACGCACACAGTACACACAGATCACACAGTACACACACACAGTACACACACACAGCACACACACACAGCACACACACACAGCACACACACACAGTACACACACAGCACACACACAGCACACACACACAGTACACACAGTACACACACAGCACACACACAGTAAACACACAGCACACACACAGTACACACACAGTACACACAGCACACAGTACACACAGCACACACACAGTACACACACAGTACACACACAGTACACAGTACACACACAGTACACACACAGCACACAGTACACACACACAGTACATACACACATTACACACAGTACACACACACAGTACACACAGCACACACATAGCACACACATAGTACACACAGTACACACAGCTCACAGTACACACAGCACACAGTACACACACAGTACATACACAGCACACAGTACACAGTACACACACACAGTACATACACACATTACACACAGTACACACAGTACACACACACAGTACACACAGCACACACATAGCACACACATAGTACACACAGAGCACACACACAGCACACACACAGTACACACACACAGTCCACACAGTACACACACAGTACACACACACAGTACGCACACAGTACACACAGATCACACAGTACACACACACAGCACACACACACAGTACACACACAGCACACACACACAGTACACACAGCACACACACAGTACACACAGCACACACACAGCACACATACAGTACACACACAGCACACACACAGTACACACACAGTACACACAGCACACACAGTACACACACACAGTACACACAGCACACAGTACACACAGTACACACAGCTCACAGTACACACAGCACACAGTACACACACAGCACACACACAGTACACACAGCACACAGTACACACACAGTACACACACAGTACATACACAGCACACAGTACACAGTACACACACAGCACACAGTACACACACAGTACACAGTACACACACAGTACACACAGCACACAGTACACACACAGTACACACAGCACACAATACACACACGGTACACACACAGCACACAGTACACACACAGTACACACAGCACACAGTACACACACAGTACACACACAGTACACAGTACACACACAGTACACACAGTACACACACAGTACACAGTACACACACAGTACACACACAGTACACACACAGTACACACAGTACACAGTACACACAGCACACTCTCGCTGCGTGTGTATGCGAGTGTGTGTGCATGTAAGTGTGAATGCATGCGTGTGTGTGTGTCCGCGTGTGTGTGCGTGTGTGCATATGTGTGTGTACGCACGTATGTGCGTGTGCGTGTATGTGTGAATGCTTGTGTGTACATGCGCATGCGTGTGTGTGTACGTGTGTGTACATGTGTGTGTGTGCGATTGCGTGTACATGCGTGTATGAATCCGTGCTTGTTTGTGTGTGTGTACGTGCGTGTGTGTGTACGTGTGTGTACGTGTGTATGTGTAGGAGGTCTGCCCCGTGACCTCCTGCCAGCGGGCGTTCGACACTTCACGTGGCCTCAAGGTGCACATGGCCTGGCACAAGCGTCGTGGTGACGTTGTTGTTGTGTGTCACTGTGTGTGTGTCACTGTGTGTGTGTGTCACTGTGTGTGCGTCACTGTGTGTGTGCGTCACTGTGTGTGTGTACGTGTGTGTGTGTGTCACTGTGTGTGTATGTGTGTGTGTCACTGTGTGTGTGTGTCACTGTGTGTGTGTGTGTACGTGTGTGTGTCACTGAGTGTATGTGTCACTGTGTGTGTGTATGTGTGTGTCCCTGTGTGTATGTGTGTGTATGTGTATGTGTGTCACTGTGTGTACCACTGTGTGTGTATCACTGTGTGTGTGTGTCACTGTGTGTGTGTGTGTCACTGTGTGTGTGTGTTAGGTGCTCGCTAACAGCACTTGCCCCTACAGTCTGTTACAGGCTATATGGGGGATCTTTGGTTTGATCTTTGGTGTGTGTGTCACTGTGTGTGTGTGTGTATCACTGTGTGTGTCACTGTGTGTGTGTGTACACTGTGTGTGTGTGTTTGTCACTGTGTGTGTATCACTGTGTGTGTACACTGTGTGTGTGTACACTGTGTGTGTGTCACTGTATGTGTATGTGTCACTGTGTGTGTGTGTCACTGTATGTGTGTGTGTCACTGTGTGTGTATCACTGTGTGTGTACACTGTGTGTGTACACTGTGTGTGTGTCACTGTGTGTGTGTGTTAGGTGCTCGCTAACAGCACTTGCCCCTACAGTCTGTTACAGGCTATATGGGGGATCTTTGGTTTGATCTTTGGTGTGTGTGTCACTGTGTGTGTCACAGTGTGTGTGTGTATCACTGTGTGTGTGTCACTGTGTGTGTGTGTACACTGTGTGTGTGTTTGTCACTGTGTGTGTATCACTGTGTGTGTACACTGTGTGTGTGTACACTGTGTGTGTGTCACTGTATGTGTATGTGTCACTGTGTGTGTCACTGTGTGTGTGTCACTGTGTGTGTGTGTCACAGTCCGGCAAAACAACCCCCTACCTCCTCGCGGTGCCGGACGGGCAACTCTGTCGTGGACAGCGCTGTGGGGGGAGATCCAATTTTGATTGGCTCCTCCCCTCATGGCATATGTGTCCACCACAGGGGCTAAACGGGGGCTCTGGACGGGTGCGAGGGACTGGTAACCCCTCCACCTTCAATTAATTACCACGAAACCACGAATTAAACTGAAATATGTAACAACTAAGCTTGTGCCGGAGGCCCCGGGGGGCCAGGCGTCTATGACGTCTCCTGGCCAAACCCCAATTGGCGGAGCCAGGAGATTGAATACCTACCCTCGGGGCTACTCCAGAAACAACGAAAAGCCACTACGGGTGGCCACGTGGAATGTTCGAACGCTCACTGCAGAGGAGAGGCTGCCACTCCTCTGTCGGGAGCTGGACCGGTACCGCCTGGATCTATGCGGCATTCAGGAGGTCCGGTGGACCGGCTCTGGCTCCTGCCACCATGAGGGGTGGACAGTCCTCTACTCGGGGCAGCAGACTGCCAAACAACAGGGTGTGGGTCTTCTTTTGAACAAAAGAATGACGGGGGCGTGGGAGCGTGGCGGTGAGGTGTGGGAAGCTGTAAGCCCCAGGCTACTTTGGGCTCGCCTTCCCATCAACCGGAGGCGAGGAATGGTGGTCGTGGTTACTTATGCCCCCACCGAAGATGAACATCCGTGGAGGGATGCAGGCAAAGCCGATGAGTCAGATGCCTTCTATGACCTCCTGTCACAGGTGCTGGCTAAAGTGGCCCCTCGGGATAGAGTCATCATGTTGGGTGACTTCAATGCCCGAGTTGGTCATGATACTGGCACCTGGTCTGGAGTGATTGGAGGGCATGGGCCAGATCAGCTCAATAACAACAGTAGGAGGCTGCTAGATTTTTGTGCAGCCCATGGGCTTGTAATTACCAACACGCTGTTCCGGCATCGGCGCATCCACACAACATCATGGATGCATGCCGGGTCCAAGCAAGAACATCTGCTGGACTACATAGTGACGGACCAGCGAATGCGAGCCCATGTCCTTGACACCAGGACCTACCGTGGAGCTGATCTGCCCTCTGACCATCGACTAGTCATCTGTAAGATGCGCCTGCCATTCTTCCACTCCGGTGGTGGGTGTACACCCAGGACCCCATTCCAACCTAAAGTGGCCTGGTCTCAGTTATCTGATGAAAGTTGCAAGCGAGAATTTCATCACTGCTTGCGGCTGGGATTGGCATCGTCCCCGACTCCTCCTGATGTCGAGGGTAAATGGGCGAGGTTTAGGACTGTGACTCATGCAGCTGCAATGGCTGCTCTGGGTACGCGGTCCAGACCTCCCCAGACACCCTGGATGACAGAGGAGTTGTTCAGGATGGTTGATAAAAAGCGACAGGCCCACTGTCATCGGCTACAGAATCCCACGTCAGAGAATGAGGAGGCTTACCGCAGCCTTCGCTCGGAGGTTCGGAGAGCCGTGAGGCGCTGCAAGGATGGGTGGTGGTCGCGGGTTGCTGAGGAGATGGAGTCTGCCTCAGTGGCCCGTGATCACAAATCTCTATTTAACTCCATCAAAAAAGTAACCTGCAGCGCCACACCTATTACCATCATTAGGGGAAAAAACGGTGATCCAATTTCCGACCCCCAGGAACAGGTTCGCAGATTTGCTGAGCATTTCTGTGAGGTCCTGGGGGAGGGAAAATCCCTCAGCCAGGAAAACATCGTGGCACAAAGTGAGGATGACCCTGCTGAGGCTGCGGTGCCTCAAATATTGGATGAAGTCACCCCCTGTGAGTGGCTGGCTGAGGTGCCATCTGCTGAGGAAGTATTGAAGGCGATCCGGAGTCTGAGACCAGGAAAGGCAGCGGGCAGAGATGATCTCCCAAGCGAAATGCTGAGGGAGGGTGGCGTTTGTGCACAGACTGCCCTATATGACATCATAACAACAGTCTGGACCACTGGACGGGTTCCGCAGGATTGGAAGGATGCCCTGGTGGTCCCCCTTTTTAAGAAGGGGGACCGCACAGACTGTAACAACTACAGGGGCATCTCACTCCTCAGTGTGCCGGGAAAGGTCCTGGCAAGGATTATTCAGCATCGCCTTGCCAGGCACGCTGAGGAGAGGCTTGCGGAGCCCCAATGCGGTTTCAGGAAAGGGCGGTCCTGCACAGATGCCATATTTTCTGTCCGTCTGCTACAGCAGAGGTGTAGGGAATTCCAACAAGACCTACATCTCTGCTTTATTGACCTGGTCAAGGCCTATGATACCATCAGTAGGCCTGGGCTCTGGGTCGTTCTTCGTGCTTTTGGAGTACCTGACCCTCTGCTCACGATCATTAAGGACCTTCATGATGGTGAGCGGGCCCGGGTAAAACTACGTGGCCGGGAGTCAGAGCCATTCCCTGTACACCTTGGGGTGCGACAGGGATGTCCTCTGGCTCCCACATTATTTAACATCTATTTTGACCACGTAGTTCGTGAAGCCTTCAATAGCTGTACCGGGGGAATCTCCATATGGTACAGATATAATGGGAGGCTAATCGATGCCCGGGTGCGGTCAAGGGATGGCTCCCTATTGCTCAACCACGTTATGTATGCTGATGACTTGGTAATAGCTGCTCAGTCAGAGGAGGAGTTGGAGACGCTGCTGCTGAGACTGGAGCGTGCCACTAAGAGATGGGGCCTTACCATCAGCCCCACCAAAACTAAGCACCTGCCTGGGTATTTTGCACCATCGGACACTCCACCCCCACAACTCCCAATCGGTGATGGGGCAGTTGTGGAGAGAGTGGAGAGTTTCCCATACCTGGGCAGTGTGCTTATGACTGGCTCCAGTTTAACAGCAGAGGTCTCACTCCGAATCAGTCGAGCGGCAATATCTTTTCATCGGTTGCGTAACGCTGTGTGGAAGCTACCTGGTCTGTCGCTCCGCACTAAGCTTCAGGTCTTCTCGGCCACGGTCATTCCCTCCCTTCTCTACGCTTGCGAAACGTGGACCCCCCTAATGGAACATCTTCGCCGGTTAGAAACATTTAGGCTGGCCTGCCTACGATCCATCCTGGGTTTAACCAGACTGGATTGTGTGAGGAGCTCACAAATCCTTGAAAGATCTGGGCAGGGTCCCATCGGTGAGCTCCTCCGGCAGGCAAGGCTGCGATGGCTGGGTCATGTAGCCCGCATGCCCAGCCACCGCATGCTGAAACAGCTTTTGTTTGGCCGGATTGAGGGGGCTAAGCGGGCGCAGCACGGTCTAGAGAAGAGATGGAGTGATGTGGTACAGGAGGACGTGGAGCTGAGTGGACTTGCCGATGACTGGTACCAGCGGTGTCAAGATCGGCCTCTGTGGAGGAGGCTCGTGAAGGATGCTACTGGGCAGTTGGAGGCAGTCGCCCTCCAACAACAACGGAGGGCGGAGGAGCGACGCTCACAACAGCGAGCGGAGCGCCGGGTGGCTAAAGCACAGCAGGTTGGCACAGTAGGGGGCACAGGTGGTGCATCAGCCAGTCATCTCAGTCAGTCGACCCGTGGCACCTGCTGGGTCTGCCCCGTGACCTCCTGCCAGCGGGCGTTCGACACTTCACGTGGCCTCAGGGTGCACATAGCCTGGCACAAGCGTCGTGGTGACGTCACCGCCACTTAGTGGCGAATGGCGGTTGTTGTTGTTGTTGTGTGTGTACACTGTGTGTGTGTGTACACTGTGTGTATGTGTGTGTGTACACTGTGTGTGTGTACACTGTGTGTGTGTACACTGTGTGTCACTGTGTGTGCGTGTACACTGTGTGTGTACACTGTGTGTGTGTGTGTACACTGTGTGTGTGTACACTGTGTGTGTGTGTACACTGTGTGTGTACACTGTGTGTGTGTACACTGTGTGTGTGTACACTGTGTGTGTGCACACTGTGTGTGTACGTGTGTGTGTACACTGTGTGTATGTACACTGTGTGTGTGTGTGTAAACTGTGTGTGTGTACACTGTGTGTGTGTGTACACTGTGTGTGTACACTGTGTGTGTGTGTAAACTGTGTGTGTGTACACTGTGTGTGTGTGTACACTGTGTGTGTGTGTGTACACTGTGTGTGTACACTGTGTGTGTGTGTACACTGTGTGTGTGTACACTGTGTGTGTGTGTGTACACTGTGTGTGTGTGTACACTGTGTGTGTGTACACGTGTGTGTGTGTACACTGTGTGTGTGTACACTGTGTGTGTACACTGTGTGTGTGTGTACACTGTGTGTGTGTACACTGTGTGTGTGTTTGTCACTGTGTGTGTGTGTACACTGTGTGTGTACACTGTGTGTGTGTACACTGTGTGTGTGTGTACACTGTGTGTGTGTGTACACTGTGTGTGTGTACACTGTGTGTGTGTACACTGTGTGTGTGTACACTGTGTGTGTGTGTGTGTACACTGTGTGTGTGTGTGTGTACACTGTGTGTGTGTACACTGTGTGTGTGTACACTGTGTGTGTACACTGTGTGTGTTTGTCACTGTGTGTGTGTACACTGTGTGTGTACACTGTGTGTGTGTACACTGTGTGTGTGTACACTGTGTGTGTACACTGTGTGTGTGTGTACACTGTGTGTGTGTGTACACTGTGTGTGTGTACACTGTGTGTGTGTGTACACTGTGTGTGTACACTGTGTGTGTGTACACTGTGTGTGTGTACACTGTGTGTGTACACTGTGTGTGTGTACACTGTGTGTGTGTGTGTGTACACTGTGTGTGTGTGTACACTGTGTGTGTGTGTACGTACTCGTGTGCGTCCGTGGGGTTGCGCTGCAGCTCGTGGGCGCTGAGGATCTCGAACGCGGCTCGAACCCCGACCCTCCTCCTCAGCAGCATCGTGCGGATCGAGTTCTGCAGCCCGCACAGACAAAGGTCCCCCGTGTAGCCTCTAACAAGCTGCAGGGGCAAGTGCTGTCAGCTAGCACCTCACACACAGACACAGATCCCCCGTGTAGCCTCTAACAGGCTGCAGGGGCAAGTGCTGTCAGCTAGCACCTCACACACAGACACAGATCCCCCGTGTAGCCTCTAACAGGCTGCAGGGGCAAGTGCTGTCAGCTAGCACCTCACACACAGACACAGACAAAGGTCCCCCGTGTAGCCTCTAACAAGCTGCAGGGGCAAGTGCTGTCAGCTAGCACCTCACACACAGACACAGACAAAGATCCCCCGTGTAGCCTCTAACAGACTGCAGGGGCAAGTGCTGTTAGCTAGCACCTCACACACAGACAAAGATCCCCCATGTAGCCTCTAACAGGCTGCAGGGGCAAGTGCTGTTAGCTAGCACCTCACACACAGACACAGACAAAGGTCCCCCGTGTAGCCTCTAACAGGCTGCAGGGGCAAGTGCTGTTAGCTAGCACCTCACACACAGACACAGACAAAGGTCCCCCGTGTAGCCTCTAACAGGCCGCAGGGGCAAGTGCTGTTAGCTAGCACCTCACACACAGACACAGACAAAGGTCCCCCGTGTAGCCTCTAACAGGCTGCAGGGGCAAGTGCTGTTAGCTAGCACCTCACACACAGACACAGACAAAGATCCCCCGTGTAGCCTCTAACAGGCTGCAGGGGCAAGTGCTGTTAGCTAGCACCTCACACACAGACACAGACAAAGATCCCCCGTGTAGCCTCTAACAAGCTGCAGGGGCAAGTGCTGTTAGCTAGCACCTCACACACAGACACAGACAAAGGTCCCCCGTGTAGCCTCTAACAGACTGCAGGGGCAAGTGCTGTTAGCTAGCACCTCACACACAGACACAGACAAAGGTCCCCCGTGTAGCCTCTAACAGACCGCAGGGGCAAGTGCTGTTAGCTGGCACCTCACACACAGACACAGACAAAGATCCCCCGTGTAGCCTCTAACAGACTGCAGGGACAAGTGCTGTCAGCTAGCACCTCACACACAGACACAGACAAAGGTCCCCCGTGTAGCCTCTAACAGGCTGCAGGGGCAAGTGCTGTCAGCTAGCACCTCACACACAGACACAGACAAAGGTCCCCCGTGTAGCCTCTAACAGGCTGCAGAGGCAAGTGCTGTTAGCTAGCACCTCACACACAGACAAAGGTCCCCCGTGTAGCCTCTAACAGACTGTAGGGGCAAGTGCTGTTAGCTAGCACCCCACACACAGACACAGACAAAGATCCCCCGTGTAGCCTCTAACAGGCTGCAGGGGCAAGTGCTGTTAGCTAGCACCTCACACACAGACACAGACAAAGATCCCCCGTGTAGCCTCTAACAGGCTGCAGGGGCAAGTGTTGTTAGCTAGCACCTCACACACATACACAGACAAAGATCCCCCGTGTAGCCTCTAACAGGCTGCAGGGGCAAGTGCTGTTAGCTAGCACCTCACACACAAAGATCCCCCGTGTAGCCTCTAACAGGCTGCAGGAGCAAGTGCTGTTAGCTGGCACCTCACACACAGACACAGACAAAGATCCCCCGTATAGCCTCTAACAGGCTGCAGGGGCAAGTCCTGTTAGTAGCGAGTGGCCACTGTGGCACAAGAGGGGGTGGGTGGCCAGCACCACGCCCACCCGCCCGGCCGCCTTTGTCTCCCCAGTGGCCGCATATGAGTACTCATTTGAGGCCTAGGGGTTCAGGTAGTCGTCACCGGTGTTGGCCTTGAGCGGGAATCGAACTCGGAGAGCCGGGTTTGTAGCGCTGAACGCTGCACCGCCGCTCCCCACTTTACAGCCCACACACACAGACACCTGTGTCTCCGTGTCTCTCCCTGTGTGTCTCCCTGTGTCTCCGTGTGTCTCCGTGTGTGTCTCCGTGTGTGTCTCCATGTGTCTCCGTGTGTCCCCCGTGTGTCTCCCTGTGTCTCCGTGTGTCTCCGTGTGTCTCCGTGTGTACCTGTGTGTCTCCCTGTGTGTCCCCCGTGTGTCTCCGTGTGTCTCCGTGTGTACCTGTGTGTCCCCCGTGTGTCTCCCTGTGTCTCCCTGTGTGTCTCGCTGTGTCTCCGTGTGTCTCCCTGTGTGTCTCCCTGTGTCTCCCGTGTCTCCCCGTGTGTCCCCGTGTCTCCCTGTGCCTCCCCGTGTCTCCCGTGTCTCCCCGTGTGTCCCCGTGTGTCTCCCTGTGTCTCCGTGTGTCTCCGTGTCTCCGTGTGTCTCCCGTGTCTCCCTGTGTGTCTTGCTGTGTCTCCGTGTGTCTCCCTGTGTCTCCGTGTGTCTCCCTGTGTCTCCGTGTGTCTCCCTGTGTCTCCCTGTGTCCCCCGTGTCTCCCTGTGTCTCCCTGTGTGTCTCCCTGTGTCTCCGTGTGTCTCCGTGTGTCCCCCGTGTGTCTCCCTGTGTCTCCCTGTGTGTCCCCCGTGTGTCTCCGTGTCTCCCTGTGTCTCCGTGTGTCCCCCGTGTGTCTCCCTGTGTCTCCGTGTGTCTCCCTGTGTGTCTCGCTGTGTCTCCCTGTGTCTCCCGTGTCTCCGTGTGTGTCTCCATGTGTCTCCGTGTGTCTCCCTGTGTCTCCGTGTGTCTCCCTGTGTCTCCGTGTGACCCCGTGTGTCCCCGTGTGTCCCTGTGTCTCCGTGTCTCCCTGTCTCCCCGTGTGTCCCCGGTGTCTCCGTGTGTCTCCCTGTGTGTCTCCCTGTGTCTCCCTCTGTGTCCCCGTGTGTCTCCCTGTGTCTCCGTGTGTCTCCGTGTGTCTCCCTGTGTTTCCCTGTGTGTCTCCGTGTGTCTCCGTGTGTACCTGTGTGTCCCCCGTGTCTCCGTGTGTCTCCCTGTGTGTCTCGCTGTGTCTCCGTGTGTGTACCCGTGTGTCCCCGTGTCTCCCTGTGTCTCCCTGTGTCTCCCTGTGTCTCCCTGTCTCCCCGTGTGTCCCTGTATCCCCGTGTGTCCCTGTGTCCCCGTGTCTCCCCGTGTGTCCCCGTGTGTCCCTGTGTCTCCTGTCCCCGTGTCTCCCCGTGTCTCCCCGTTATTCCCCGTGTGTCCCCGTGTGTCTCCCCGTGTGTCCCCGTGTCTCCCCGTTATTCCCCGTGTGTCCCCTATCTACCTGTGTCCCCGTGTCTCCCCGTGTCTCCCCGTGTGTACCCGTGTGTCCCCGTATCTCCCTGTGTCCCCGTGTCTCCCTGTGTGTCCCCGTGTCTCCCCGTGTGTCTCCCCGTGTGTGTCCCCCATCTCACCACCAGGTATCCGCGGAACTGATTGTAAATGATCGCAGTCAGGAGATTCATGAGAAAATACGTGCCTACACACAGACACACAACAACAACACAACAACAACAACCGCCATTCGCCACCAAGTGGCGGTGACATCACCACGGTGCCTGTGCCAGGCTAGGTGCACTGTGAGGCCACGTCAAGTGTCGAAGGCTCGCCGCTGACAGGACGTCACAGATGCAACCAGTCATCTGGCAGGTCCGCCCACCCATCCGCCCACCCACCCGCCAACTCACACACCCACCCACTCACCCGCCAACTCACCCACCCACCCACTCACCCACCCACTCACTCACCCACTCACTCACTCACCCATCTACTCACTCACCCACCCACTCACTCACCCACCCACCCACCCACTCACCCGCCAACTCACACACCCACCCACCCACTCACCCACTCACTCACCCACTCACTCACTCACCCATCTACTCACTCACCCATCTACTCACTCACCCACCCACTCACTCACCCACCCACCCACCCACTCACCCACCCATCCACCCACCCACTCACCCACCCTCTCACTCACTCACACAGTCATCGGCAAGTCCACTCAGCTCCACGTCCTCCTGTACCACATCACTCCATCTCTTCTCTAGCCCCGTGCCTCCTGTACCACATCACTCCATCTCTTCTCTAGTCCCGTGCCGCGCCCGTTTAGCCCCTTCGATCCGGCCGAACAAAAGCTGTTTCGACATGCGGTGGCTGGGCATGCGGGCTACATGACCCAGCCAACGCAGACCTGCCTGTGGTTTTCACCACCTGATGATGATTGCTTGTGTTGCAATCGAAACATCGTTATATTTTATTGTTTTATTTTTTCATATTATTTTACTCTTTCCCTTCTACGTCACTTTACCGAAATAACCAATAATATGAACCCGCTGGTAGGTTCTAGAAAGGGGGCGTGGGCGTGGCTGTGGGCGTGGCCGTGGCCTTGGGCGTGGCTGTGGGCGTGACCGTGGGCGTGGCCTTGTCCGTGGGCTTGGCCGTGGGCGTGTCTGTGGGCGTGGCTGTGGCCGTGGGCGTCGCCGTGGGCGTGGCCGTGGGCGTGGCCGTGGGCGTAGCCAGGCCACGCTGACAGTACAAAAGAGGGGCCCCCTGTAGGGGACCGCGAGGCTGTCGTGTGGAGTGGGGAGGGGGGAGGGGATCCCTGTCGTGATGCTGCTGGAGCCCTTCTGGTCGTCTACGCCGTCCCGAGGCGTCAGCGGTGACAGGCAGCCGAGCGGCTGTCCTGAGCGGCTGTCCTGACCGGCTGCCCTGAGCGGCTGTCCTGACCGGCTGCCCTGAGCGGCTGTCCTGACCGGCTGTCCTGACCGGCTGTCCTGAGCGGCTGTCCTGACCGGCTGTCCTGACTGGCTGCCCTGACCGGCTGCCCTGACCGGCTGTCCTGACCGGCTGTCCTGAGCGGCTGCCCTGTCACCGAGCGACGTCACCGAACACACACGTGCCGACTTGGTAAAGGCGTCAACCCCGATAGTCCCGCCGACTCTTTTGTGCCTCCAAGTTGGCCACCGACACATTCACACGTGGTCCCAGCCAAACTAAACGCGCGGTAGGCAGGGGGGGGGGGTGTCCACGTGACAGGGAGGGGTGTGGGGGTGTCCACGTGACAGGGAGGAGGGGTGTCCACGTGACAGGGGGTGTGGGGGTATCCACGTGACAGGGAGGGGGGGTGTCCACGTGACAGGGAGGGAGGGGGTGTGGAGGTGTCCACGTGACAGGGGGTGTGGGTGTGTCCACGTGACAGGGTGTGTGGGTGTGTCCACGTGACAGGGAGGGAGGGGTGGGTATGTCCACGTGACAGGGTGTGTGGGTGTGTCCACGTTACAGGGTGTGTGGGTGTGTCCACGTGACAGGGAGGGGGGGTGTCCACGTGACAGGGAGGTGTATCCACGTGACAGGGAGGGTGTGTCCACGTGACAGGGTGGGTGTGTCCACGTGACAGGGTGTGTGGGTGTGTCCACGTGACAGGGAGGGTGTGTCCACGTGACAGGGTGTGTGGGTGTGTCCACGTGACAGGGGGGTGTGTCCACGTGACAGGGGGTGTGTCCACGTGACAGGGTGGGTGTGTCCACGTGACAGGGTGGGTGTGTCCACGTGACAGGGGGGTGTGTCCACGTGACAGGGGGGTGTGTCCACGTGACAGGGTGTGTGGGTGTGTCCACGTGACAGGGGGGTGTGTCCACGTGACAGGGGGGTGTGTCCACGTGACGGGGGTGTGTCCACGTGACGGGGGTGTGTCCACGTGACAGGGGGGTGTGTCCACGTGACAGGGGGGTGTGTCCACGTGACAGGGGGGTGTGTCCACGTGACAGGGTGGGTGTGTCCACGTGACAGGGGGGTGTGTCCACGTGACAGGGTGGGTGTGTCCACGTGACAGGGTGTGTGGGTGTGTCCACGTGACAGGGTGGGTGTGTCCACGTGACAGGGGGGTGTGTCCACGTGACAGGGGGGTGTGTCCACGTGACAGGGAGGGAGGGGGTGTGGAGGTGTCCACGTGACAGGGTGGGTGTGTCCACGTGACAGGGAGGGTGTGTCCACGTGACAGGGGGGTGTGTCCACGTGACAGGGAGGTGTGTCCACGTGACAGGGAGGTGTGTCCACGTGACAGGGTGGGTGTGTCCACGTGACAGGGGGGTGTGTCCACGTGACAGGGGGGTGTGTCCACGTGACAGGGAGGGTGTGTCCACGTGACAGGGGGGTGTGTCCACGTGACAGGGGGGTGTGTCCACGTGACAGGGTGGGTGTGTCCACGTGACAGGGAGGGTGTGTCCACGTGACAGGGGGGTGTGTCCACGTGACATGGGGGTGTGTCCACGTGACAGGGGGGTGTGTCCACGTGACAGGGGGGTGTGTCCACGTGACAGGGTGGGTGTGTCCACGTGACAGGGTGTGTGGGTGTGTCCACGTGACAGGGTGGGTGTGTCCACGTGACAGGGAGGGTGTGTCCACGTGACAGGGGGGTGTGTCCACGTGACAGGGGGGTGTGTCCACATGACAGGGGGGTGTGTCCACGTGACAGGGTGGGTGTGTCCACGTGACAGGGGGGTGTGTCCACGTGACAGGGTGGGTGTGTCCACGTGACAGGGAGGTGTGTCCACGTGACAGGGGGTGTGTCCACGTGACAGGGGGGGTGTGTCCACGTGACAGGGGGTGTGTCCACGTGTCAGGGGGGTGTGTCCACGTGACAGGGTGGGTGTGTCCACGTGACAGGGGGTGTGTCCACGTGTCAGGGGGGTGTGTCCACGTGACAGGGTGGGTGTGTCCACGTGACAGGGGGGTGTGTCCACGTGACAGGGTGTGTGGGTGTGTCCACGTGACAGGGGGGTGTGTCCACGTGACAGGGGGGTGTGGGTGTGTCCACGTGACAGGGTGGGTGTGTCCACGTGACAGGGGGGTGTGTCCACGTGACAGGGTGTGTGGGTGTGTCCACGTGACAGGGGGGTGTGTCCACGTGACAGGGGGGTGTGTCCACGTGACAGGGTGTGTGGGTGTGTCCACGTGACAGGGTGGGTGTGTCCACGTGACAGGGGGGTGTGTCCACGTGACAGGAGGGTGTGTCCACGTGACAGGGTGGGTGTGTCCACGTGACAGGGTGGGTGTGTCCACGTGACAGGGGGGTGTGTCCACGTGACAGGGAGCCCCCATGATCTCCGCGCGAGCAGCCGACAGACCGGGGGGGGGGGGGGTAGGGGGGCGGCTTCGGCACGGCGACGTCACGCCGCCGGTTTTAAAGGAGGATGACCACGTGGCCCCCCCCCCCGCCCCCCCCCCCGCCCCCCCCCGCGATCAAAGAGCTTCACGGATCATCGGATTCCTCCACCGGCGGTCTCAGACGAGGGCCGAGCGTCCGCGCCTCGCGGCTTTACCGATGACGCTGAAGGCCAGGAAGAAGACGGCGTAGAGGCGGTTCGCGGAGTAGGCGGGGATCATCACTGCAGGGCGCACGTGACACAGCACGTGACACACCACGTGACACACCACGTGACACACCACGTGACACACCACGTGACACACCACGTGACACACCACGTGACACACCACAGCACGTGACACACCACGTGACACACCACAACACGTGACACACCACAACACGTGACACACCACGTGACACACCACAGCACGTGTCACACCACAGCACGTGACACACCACGTGACACACCACAGCACGTGTCACACCACGTGACACACCACAACACGTGACACACCACAGCACGTGACACACCACGTGACACACCACAACACGTGTCACACCACAGCACGTGACACACCACGTGACACACCACAGCACGTGTCACGTGACACACCACAACACGTGACACACCACGTGACACACCACAACACGTGACACACCACGTGACACACCACAACACGTGACACACCACAGCACGTGACACACCACAGCACGTGTCACGTGACACACCACAACACGTGACACACCACGTGACACACCACAGCACGTGACACACCACAACACGTGACACACCACAGCACGTGACACACCACAACACGTGACACACCACAGCACGTTACACACCACAACACGTGTCACGTGACACACCACAACACGTGACACACCACGTGACACACCACGTGACACACCACAACACGTGACACACCACAACACGTGACACACCACAGCACGTGACACACCACAACACGTGACACACCACAGCACGTGACACACCACAACACGTGTCACGTGACACACCACAGCACGTGACACACCACGTGACACACCACGTGACACACCACAACACGTGACACACCACAACACGTGACACACCACAGCACGTGACACACCACAACACGTGACACACCACAGCACGTGACACACCACAACACGTGTCACGTGACACACCACAACACGTGACACACCACGTGACACACCACAGCACGTGTCACGTGACACACCACAGCACGTGACACACCACGTGACACACCACAACACGTGACACACCACAGCACGTGACACACCACGTGACACACCACAACACGTGACACACCACAGCACGTGACACACCACGTGACACACCACAACACGTGACACGTGACACACCACAGCACGTGACACACCACAGCACGTGACACACCACGTGACACACCAAAACACGTGACACACCACAGCACGTGACACACCACAACACGTGACACACCACAACACGTGACACGTGACACACCACAACACGTGACACACCACAACACGTGACACACCACAGCACGTGACACACCACAGCACGTGACACACCACGTGACACACCACAACACGTGACACACCACAGCACGTGACACACCACAACACGTGACACACCACAACACGTGACACGTGACACACCACAACACGTGACACACCACAACACGTGACACACCACAACACGTGACACACCACAGCACGTGATACACCACAGCACGTGACACACCACAACACGTGACACACCACGTGACACACCACAACACGTGACACACCACGTGACACACCACAACACGTGACACACCACAACACGTGACACACCACAACACGTGTCACGTGACACACCACGTGACACACCACAACACGTGACACACCACAACACGTGTCACGTGACACACCACGTGACACACCACAACACGTGACACACCACAGCACGTGACACACCACAGCACGTGACACACCACGTGACACACCACAGCACGTGACACGTGACACACCACAACACGTGACACACCACAGCACGTGACACGTGACACACCACAACACGTGACACACCACAGCACGTGTCACGTGACACACCACAGCACGTGTCACGTGACACACCACAACACGTGACACACCACAACACGTGACACACCACAGCACGTGACACACCACAGCACGTGTCACAACACAGCACGTGTCACGTGACACAACACAGCACGTGTCACGTGACACACCACAACACGTGACACGTGACACACCACAACACGTGACACACCACAACACGTGACACACCACAGCACGTGACACACCACAGCACGTGTCACAACACAGCACGTGTCACGTGACACACCACAACACGTGTCACGTGACACACCACAACACGTGACACGTGACACACCACAACACGTGACACACCACAACACGTGACACACCACAGCACGTGACACACCACAGCACGTGTCACAACACAGCACGTGTCACGTGACACACCACAACACGTGTCACGTGACACACCACAACACGTGACACGTGACACACCACAACACGTGACACACCACAACACGTGACACGTGACACACCACAGCACACCACGGCACGTGACACACCACAGCACGTGACACACCACAACACGTGTCACGTGACACACCACAGCACGTGACACGTGACACACCACAACACGTGACACACCACAACACGTGACACGTGACACACCACAACACGTGTCACGTGACACACCACAACACGTGACACACCACAACACGTGACACGTGACACACCACAACACGTGACACACCACGGCACGTGACACACCACAACACGTGACACACCACAGCACGTGACACGTGACACACCACAGCACGTGACACACCACGACACGTGACACACCACAGCACGTGACACACCACAGCACGTGACACACCACGTGACACACCACAGCACGTGACACACCACAACACGTGACACACCACAGCACGTGACACACCACAACACGTGACACGTGACACACCACAGCACGTGACACACCACAACACGTGTCACGTGACACACCACAACACGTGACACACCACGGCACGTGACACACCACAACACGTGACACGTGACACACCACAGCACGTGACACACCACGTGACACACCACAACACGTGACACACCACGGCACGTGACACACCACAACACGTGTCACGTGACACACCACAGCACGTGACACACCACAACACGTGACACGTGACACACCACAGCACGTGACACACCACAACACGTGTCACGTGACACACCTCGACACGTGACACACCACGACACGTGACACGTGACACACCACAACACGTGTCACGTGACACACCACATCACGTGACACACCACAGCACGTGACACGTGACACACCACAACACGTGACACGTGACACACCACAGCACGTGACACACCACGGCACGTGACACGTGACACACCACAGCACGTGACACACCACAGCACGTGACACGTGACACACCACAGCACGTGACACACCACAGCACGTGACACACCACAACACGTGACACACCACGACACGTGACACACCATGGCACGTGACACACCACGGCACGTGACACACCACAGCACGTGACACACCACAACACGTGACACACCACGGCACGTGACACG
This sequence comes from Petromyzon marinus, assembly GCF_048934315.1. Classification (NCBI taxonomy): domain Eukaryota; kingdom Metazoa; phylum Chordata; class Hyperoartia; order Petromyzontiformes; family Petromyzontidae; genus Petromyzon; species Petromyzon marinus. Next base: position 139,426 of record NW_027423207.1, read on the forward strand.
TGACACGTGACACACCACAACACGTGTCACACCACGGCACACCACAACACGTGACACACCACGGCACGTGACACACCACAACACGTGTCACACCACGGCACACCACAACACGTGACACACCACGGCACGTGACACGTGACACGTAACACACCACGGCACGTGACACACCGTGCACAGACACAGACGCGGGCAAAGTTCACCGTTAGCCCGGCACGGCCGTGGTGACACCACTGCCGCTTGGTGGTGAATGGCAGGGGTTGGTGATGGTGGTGGTGATGGTGGTGGTGATGGTGGTGGTGATGGTGGTGGTGGTGGTGATGGTGGTGGTGGTGGTGATGGTGATGGTGGTGGTGATGGTGGTGGTCGTGGTGATGGTGATGGTGGTGGTGGTGATGGTGGTGATGGTGGTGATGGTGATGGTGGTGATGGTGGTGATGGTGGTGGTGATGGCGGTGGTGATGGTGGTGGTGATGGTGGTGGTGATGGTGGTGGTGGTGATGGTGGTGGTGATGATGGTGGTGATGGTGGTGATGGTGGTGGTGGTGGTGATGGTGGTGATGGTGGTGGTGGTGATGGTGGTGGCGATGGCGGTGGTGGTGATGGTGATGGTGGTGATGGTGATCGTGGTGGTGATGGTGGTGGTGGTGATGGTGGTGGTGATGGTGATCGTGGTGGTGATGGTGGTGGTGGTTTATGGTGGTGATGGTGATGATGGTGGTGGCGATGGTGGTGGTGGTGGCGATGGTGTTGGTAATGGTGGTGGTGATCATAATGATGGTGATGATAGTGATCATGACGATGGTGATGGTGATCGTGATGATAGTTACACTATATCATGGTCATTATGAAGAGATGATGATGATGATGATGAAACTCATGAAGGGAAGACGACAATGGTGATGAGGAGGACTATGGTGATACACAGACAAAGGTCCCCCGTGTAGCCTCTAACAGGCTGCAGGGGCAAGTGCTATTAGCTAGCACCTCACACACAGACACAGACAAAGATCCCCCGTGTAGCCTCTAACAGGCTGCAGGGGCAAGTGCTATTAGCTAGCACCTCACACACAGACAAAGATCCCCCGTGTAGCCTCTAACAGGCTGCAGGGGCAAGTGCTGTTAAGCTAGCACCTCATATACAGGTGGTTGTGGTGGTGGTGGTTGTGGTGTTTGTGGTGGTGGTTGTGATGAAGGTGGTAGTGGTTGTGGTGGTGGTTGTGGTGGTGGTGGTGTTTGTGATGGTGGTGGTGTTTGTGATGGTGGTTGTGGTGAAGGTGGTGATAGTTGTGGTGGTGGTGGATGTGGTGATGATGGTGGGTGTGGTGGTGAGGGTGGTTGTGGTGGTGAGGGTGGTGGTAGTTGTGGTGAAGGTGGTTGTGGTGATGAGGGTGGTGGTGGTTGTGATGGTGGTGATGTTTGTGGTAATGGTGGTTGTGTTGATGGTGGTTGTGGTGAAGGTGGTGATGGTTATGATGGTGGTTGCGGTGGTTGTGGTGGTGGTTGTGGTGGTGGTTGTGGTGAAGGTGGTGGTGGTTGTGGTGGTGGTGGTGGTGGTGGTGGTGTTGTGGTGGTGGTTGTGGTGAACGTGGTGATGGTGGTGGTGGTGGTGAGGGTGGTGGTGAGGGTGGTGGTAGTTGTGGTGAAGGTGGTGGTAGTTGTGAAGGTGGTTGTGGTGGTGAGGGTGGTGGTGGTTGTGATGGTGGTGATGGTTGTGGTGAAGGTGATGGTTATGATGGTGGTTGTGGTGGTGATGGTGGTTGTGGTGGTTGTGGTGGTTGTGGTGATGGTGGTTGTGGTGGTTGTAGTGGTGATTGTTATGAAGGTGGTTGTGGTGATGGTGGTTGTGGTGGTGGTTGTGGTGGTTGTGGTGGTGGTTGTGGTGGTGGTTGTGGTGAAGGTGGTGGTGGTTATGATGGTGGTTGTGGTGGTTGTGGTGGTGGTTGTGGTGGTGGTTGTGGTGGTGGTGGTTATGAAGGTGGTGGTGGTTGTGGTGGTGGTTGTGGTGGTGGTTGTGGTGAAGGTGGTGGTGGTTATGATGGTGGTTGTGGTGGTTGTGGTGGTGTTGTGGTGGTTGTGGTGGTGGTTGCGGTGGTGGTGTTTGTGGGGGTGGTTATGGTGAAGGTAGTAGTGTTTGTGGTGGTGGTTGTGGTGAAGGTGGTGATGGTTGTGGTGAAGGTTGTGGTGAAGGTGGTGGTGGTTGTGGTGGTGCTGGTGGTGGTGAGGGTGGGTGATGGTTGTGGTGAAGGTGGTGGTGGTTGTGGTGGTGCTGGTGGTGGTGAGGGTGGTGATGGTTGTGGTGAAGGTGGTGGTATTGTGGTGGTGTTTGTGGTGAGGTGGTGATGGTTGTGGTGAAGGTGGTGGTGGTTGTGGTGGTGGTGAGGGTGGTGATGGGTGTGGTGAAGGTGGTGGTGTTTGTGGTGGTGGTGGTGAAGGTGGTGATGGTTGTGGTGAAGGTGGTGGTGGTTGTGGTGAAGGTGGTGGTGGTTATTAAGGTGGTTGTGGTGAAGGTGGTGGTGTTTGTGGTGGTGGTGAAGGTGGTGATGGTTGTGAATATGGTGGTGGTTGTGGTGCTGGTGGTGGTTGTGGTGGTTGTGGTGAAGGTGGTGGTGGTTATTAAGGTGGTTGTGGTGAAGGTGGTTGTGGTGGTGCTGGTGGTGGTGAGGGTGGTGATGGTTGTGGTGAAGGTGGTGGTGGTTGTGGTGGTGCTGGTGGTGTTTGTGGTGGTGGTGAAGGTGGTGGTGTTTGTGGTGGTGGTTGTGGTGGTGCTGGTGGTGGTGGTGAGGGAGGCTGCTGACCGTCGGGGTTGTTGGCCGTGGTGAGCAGCACGAGCAGCGAGGTGAGTGACTGAGTGAACGTCTCAAAGTAAAGAAAGTAGCCACTCGGAGTTACCGACCTCCACCTTGCAACATTACCAACAACACACACAACCACAACACCACAACCAACACATCACCACCACAACACCACACAACCCAACACCACCACCACAGCCACAACATCACCACCACAACACCCACCACCACAAACCACACACAACACCACACACCACACACACACCACCACCACCACCACAACACAACACAACCACCACACACCCACAACACCACACACAACCACCACAGCCACAACACCACCACAACCAACATCAACACAACCACAACAACACCACAACAACCAACATCAACACAACCACAACACCACCACAACAATCAACACAACACACAACACCACCACAACCACAACCACCACAACCAACATCACAACCAACATCAACACCACCACCACAACCACAACCACCAACATCAACACAACCACCACAACCAACATCAACACAACCACCACAACCACAACACCATCACCACAACCAACATCAACACAACCAACATCAACACAACCACCACCATCACCCTCACCACCACAACCAACATCAACACAACCACCACCATCACCCTCACCACCACAACCAACATCAACACAACCACCACAACCACAACACCACCACAACCAACATCAACACAACCACCACAACACCACCACAACCACCACAACCAACATCAACACAACCACCACAACCACAACACCACCACAACCAACATCAACACAACCACCACAACCACAACACCACCACCACCCTCACCACCACCACAACCACCACAACCACCACACCACCACAACCACCCTCACCACAACCAACACAACCACAACATCACCACCACAACCAACATCAACACAACCACCACAACCACAACACCACCACCACCCTCACCACCACAACCACCACAACCACCACACCACCACCACAACCACCCTCACCACAACCACCACAACCACAACATCACCACCACCACAGCTACAACACCACCACAACCACCACAGCCATCATCACCCTCACCACAACCACCACAACCACAACACCACCACAACCACCATCACCCTCACCACAACCACAACACCACCACAGCCACCATCACCCTCACCACAACCACAACACCACCACAGCCACCATCACCCTCACCACAACCACCGCAACCACAACACCACCACCACCACAACCACCATCAACGCAACCACCACAACCGCCACAACCACCACCACCACCTTCACCACCACCACCCTCACCATCACGACCACCACAGCCACCATCACCACAACCGCCACAAACCACCACCACCACCATCACCACAACCACCACAGCAACCACCACCCTCAGCACAACCAGCACAAACCACCACCACCATGCAGGGAGTTGTAGTGACGAGGTGGAGAGAGACAGAGAGTTGTAGTGACGAGGTGGAGAGGGACAGGGAGGTGTAGTGACGAGGTGGAGAGAGACAGGGAGGTGTAGTGACGAGGTGGAGAGAGACAGGGAGGTGTAGTGACGAGGTGGAGAGAGACAGGGAGGTGTCGTGACGAGGTGGAGAGAGACAGGGAGGTGTAGCGACGAGGTGTGAGAGAGACAGGGTGATGTAGTGACGAGGTGGAGAGAGACAGGGTGATGTAGTGACGAGGTGGAGAGAGACAGGGAGTGTCATGACGAGGTGGAGAGAGACAGGGTGTTGTAGTGACGAGGTGGAGAGAGAGACAGGGAGGTGTAGTGACGAGGTGGAGAGAGACAGGGAGTTGTAGTGACGAGGTAGAGAGAGAGAGAGTGATGTAGTGACGAGGTGATGAGGACACTCACCTTGCCCCTCTGGAACAGCAGCATACCCAGCACAGTGAAGAAGTACAAGTGCAATGC